>NW_027513638.1:0-160200 GCF_048772815.1 Callospermophilus lateralis | reverse complement strand
GAATGTATGTAAAGTCCCTGCCCTCTCTAAAGAATGTATATAAACCCTGCTCAAGTTGTTCTCGGGGCTCTTTGCTCTTTGCTCCTCTGGAGTGAGCTCTGAGCCCCAGCATGCTGGACCCCCAAAAAACCCTTGGCTGTGGCATGAGACAGTCTCTTGGTGGTCTTTTCCTCCAACATTCGACCGACCTTTTCACCTATCAAGGACCTGAGAGAGCAAAAGTCAACTCCATGTCAACTTACATATCAAACAACCTGGTCAGAATGAAGGGATGTGTCTGAATCAGCCTCTCTCTTCTTAATGTAGATTAAATGGACCAAACCAGGCCTGTGTGGACAGCTGTTCCCAGGTGCCTATGGTTGATATACCATTCTAACTTGTGAAAGTGTCACATGAAGTAGGGGCAGCCTCCATCTCATGGGACCCTTGGAAGCAATTGTTAGAACAAAGTGATTGCCAAGGCAGTGACCTCGTTCAGTTCCTGAAGGAAGTGACCTACCACACTTTCTTGTTGATGGAACTCTCTGAACTTGGGATCCAGGAAGCCAGGCACACAGAGCAAGGCCCAGTCCCAGTCCCTGTGGTCTCAATTGTTTGGATTTACCAAGGACAGAGTCAGTCTTTATTGGTACCTACTTATGTGATGATGGCCAAATGCCAGGAGAGCTTTGAAGAGGGCCTTTTCTGGGAAAGCAGGTAGTGGCTAAACCATGACTCCTGACAACTTCAAAGAGTTGGCCAAAAATACCAGATCTGAGACAGGACACGCAATTTGGGGGGAACATAGTAAGGCCTACCAGTCAGAGGACACTCAAGATAGTCACAGACATACTTGGGGGAAGGAGGTGCCATTGTGGGTGTCTGTGTTAGTGTGTGGTTTTGTCTCAGGTTCTGAGAATAGGTAGGAAAGGCGGTTTATTTGTTTAGACTGGAATGTTTCGAGAAAGTCGTTTGATAACAGGAATGTTTCTATGTCTTTGTATCCCACTGTATCCGTGGTTGTAGACATTAGAAAAGCGAATGCATCAATGGTTGTGTCCTGTGTAGTAGAAAGCTACCCAGCATTCATCCCACCCAATTTAAGAATGGAGAGCGGCTTGCCTTATGGATGGGCAACACCTACTACCTTCCTAAGCTCCTCTTTTCTTCCTGAATACTGGACAATCTCCAGGATAGCCTCATGGTTTTGTTTCCAAATATGTACCACCTCCAAACTCTGTGACATGACCATGTACTGGATAGCTGAAGGGAATGGCGAGCATCTCAGAAAACTCAGATATCAGTGTGACCAGTAAAGTCTCAGTGGAGAAACACTGCTTTGGGCCTTTTGCTTACCTATTGTTCTATTGTCCTGAATGTCAGGAAGGTCCTTGCCTCAGGCCACCCCTTTGTGAAGCCTGAAGAAAACAGTTTTTAAATGGAAATGAATGGGCATCACCTGTGGCTCTTTGCTTAATTGCTTTGGAAAGGGATGTGGCTGAATCAGCCTCTTGGCCCTGTGTGAGAGAGTCGCTCAGATTCTCAGCACCTGATGGATCTAAAGAAAGTTTCCAAGTGTGCATCCAAACCAAAATGGCCAAAAGAGCAGTTATTGTGGATGAAGGTTCTCGCCTTCCTCTGTTAGCTTCCTGACCTCCATCAAGTGAGAATATGGATCCTTTGGGTCAAATCAGTTCTTCAAACCCTGCAGAGGCTAGCTGATATGTGCTTAGGTTTTCTCATGACACCAATTCACATAAAGAATCTATACCAGACAGTCAGTAAGCCTCATTCAGGAGAAGCAGAGCAGTTATATAGCCGGCATATTTGATCACTCTTGGTTCACAGGAAGGGTGTCCAGGCCACCCTCACTTTAGGCAAACAAGGGGCAATGGTGCTTATTTTGGACAATGTCTAAGGCTGCACCCCTCATTGAAAACTTTAGTCAGAGGTTATTATGAGTGTCTATATGGAAGAAGATGAGGGTCATGTGGGACTGTTTTGGTTTTAATTGCGGTCAGATGCTGCAGTCTCTGGCTGGGCACAAATCACGATTCTCCACACAGCTTGTAGATTCAAACAGCAATTCTTTATTCCCGAACTCACACAGGCCGTCTACAGACACGTTCTGGGGAAATCCACGTTCTCTGCCCAAATCCACTCTCTGCCCAAATCCACTCTCTGCCCAAATCCACTACTCCTGGGCTTCTGTCTCCCAAATATACTGTCTGACCCTAAGAACTCAAGAGGAACTCAGCAGCAGGATACACCCTATTCTAAAGGGGAACACCCTAATCTCCTATTATGCTAAACCGCCCTATTCTAAAGGGGGAACACCCTAATCTCCTATTATGCTAAACCAGGAACACCCTAAACATGGATCCGCCCTGGTCCTCGAGCAAGGTCTCCTTACTTGCAATGTCCTGCAAAATGTCCTATTTCCATGAGTTCTTCCACTAAGGAAACATGGGGGTACACTGGCAAGGAAATTGTCATACCTACTTGGCTGATGGATCCCAGCATCTTCCCCCTTCTGATTGATTAAACAACAAGTAATGTGGCTTAAGGACCGTGCCTGGTAGGTTGTCCAGTTCAACATATGGTTCTTTCCCATCATTGGAAAACTGACCTTTAGGCGTCAGCCTCCTGTCTTAGGTTGATACCACTGCAACTGGATCATACCCGTCACTGACTACTGGTCCAGCATACAGCCATACTTGTGGATAGGTCTATGCACCAGTGGGGGGGGTGAGGTTCTTTGCCTCACCTCTGTTGGACCCCAAATTTGGCCTTGGTGCCAGTGGGGCAGAGAGGTTAATGTGGCTTAAGGACCGTGCCTGGTAGGTTGTCCAATTCAACATATGGTTCTTAACCGTCATCGGAAAACTGACCTTTAGGCAACTGACCTTTAGTCGTCAGCCTCCTGTCTTAGGTTGATACCACTGCAATTGGATCATACCCGTCACTGACTACCGGTCCAGCATATAGCCATTGGCCCCCAAATTTAGACCATCACTAGCAGAAGGGAGGAGGATACAGAAATGCCACGACACCAAGCCAATTGACAGTTCCTTTGGAAAAGTTGCATCATTGGTGACACCATCAGCAAAAATCACTGGTGACACCATCAGCAAAGATATGCCAGCATTACCACAATTCGCTGTACCAAACGATAGTTACATAGTCTAGGCAAGTTCTGTAAGCAGTTCAAAGTGGAGGAATCCTTCTTCTACTGTTTTCTCTTTGTTTTCCACTATACAAAGTCTAATTTGGGACAGAAAAGATCCATTCTTTATAGGACATATTAGAGCACATATAGGATTGCCTGGAGCCCTTAGTTTGGGCAATGATTTAGCAGATAAAACTAAACACGACATACATATTTTCTCTACACTAGAAGAAGACAATTTCCTTGTCAGTGTACCCCCAATTTTCTTTAGTGGAAGGACTCATGGAAATAGGACATTTTGCAGGACATTGCATATAAGGTGACCTTGCTGAGGGACCAGGGCGGATCCATGTTTAGGGTGTTCCTGGTTTAGTATAATAGGAGATTTGGGTGTTCCCCCTTTAGAATAGGGCGGTTTAGCATAATAGGAGATTAGGGTGTTCCCCTTTAGAATAGGGCATATCCTGCTGCTGAGTTCCTCTTGAGTTCTTAGGGTCAGACAGTATATTTGGGAGACAGAATCCCAGGAGTAGTGGATTTGGGCAGAGAGTGGATTTGGGCAGAGAGTGGATTTGGGCAGAGAACGTCATCGATTTCCCCAGAATGTGTTTGTAGATGGCCGGTGTGAGTTCGGGAATAAAGAATTGCTGTTTGAATCTACAAGCTGTGTGGAGACTCGTGATTTGTGCCCAGCCAGAGACTGCGGCATCTGGTGGCTCGTACGCGGAACGCCTGAAGCTTGGGGGTAAGTGAAATTGCTCGCCCCTGAGGGAAGGCAAGAGAATGTCCATGGCTTTTTAAAGACGAGTTATTAAGTATATCAATGGGACCATCATGGTATCCTGTAGAAGGATTTTTCTTCAAGAAATAGATGGCTAATTCTGTTTACTACATTTGTCTAAGATCTTGGTTTCTACAAAGTTCTAATTAATTTACAAAGCTAAAGTGTTAAAATATCAACCACTAAATATAAAATCAAGTACTCTTTACTTATTAAGTTCCATAAGGTAATATATTTAAAAATTATGTGTGTTTTCATAAATTGGTAAATTGAAAAAAGGTTTAATATTGCTTTGGTCTGTGTCTTTGCCAAAACAAGGTTACTAAGTGTTAAGATTCTATCAGGTGTAATTTATATACAAAGAGTATAATAAGTTTCAGTTGGGTTTCAATTATAGTATTATGGTACCATAAAAAAAAACATGAAAGTATTTCATCCTATTAAAGTGGAGTAATTTGTCTAAATCAGAAATTTCATAAGAGTTGTTTCAAAATTTGAATTTATAAAAAGGGTTAATGGTTAAAAAAGAGATAGAAAAAGATTCAAGATGTGGAAATATATTTTAATATAAGAGGTTAATGGAAAAAGAAGTGTTTCTAGATGAGATAATCTCTGTGTGGTAATGTAAAAAGTTGTAAAATGCCATTTAAATAGATTTTGAGGAAACTAGACTTACTTTAAAATCTTGAGAAAGGAAGAAGGAAGAAAAAAGGTATTTGTACATGGCAGATTAAGACAAAGCTTCTTAATGGAGTAAAAAAGGCCTTTGGTTGAAGGGCAGCCAAGTAAACTAACATTAAGCAATTTAAACAGAATCTAAGCCTCATTTAAAATAGTGAAGCTGTAGGTGGCGAAAAAGTTCATTTAAAAGTACAGTATAGATGATAATTAAAAGGCTTTAAAAGGTTAATTTGAAGGTGGTTAAGATGCCTTCATGACGGAGGAAAAATTGCATCATTGGTGACACCATCAGTAAAAATCACTGGTGACACCATTAGCAAAGATATGCCAGCATTACCACAATTCGCTCTACCAAACGATAGTTACATAGTCTAGGCAAGTTCTGTAAGCAGTTCAAAGTGGAGGAATCTATCAATCTGTCCGTTTCCTCCCAAAGTCCGTTTCCTTCTAAAGTAAGTTGACTCCTTGATTGAGCATACTTGTTGAGTTATATTCATTGGGATGAAGATAGGAATTCTGGCAATGATGCTAAACAGACATTATCCTGAAAAGAATTATTAAATATAATGAAAAGGAAAGGTGAAAGTAAACAAACAGACTTGTTAACCTCCTTAAAAAACAATCTTTAACAGCTGTTTACCTGATTTAAATTAGTAAACAAGCAGATCTGTTAACCACCTTTAAAAACAATCCTTAACAGCTGTTTACCTAATTTAAATTAATCCATTTAAATCACGTGAATAACAAAAATAATTCGGATCCATATTCTAATGAGCGCTCCTCATATATGAAATATGGACATACGCACACACAGACATACAACACAAAACACAAATGTGCAAACAAATGTACAACACATAAGATAATAATAAAGGCCTTGTAGCTTTACCTAGGTGAAATCTCCATTGCAATGTTTAAAAACTCCACAGTCAAAAAATGAAACTGATCAGAAAAACATTAACCTAGGTTTGTATGAGCTCAAAAAATAAAAATAGAGCCTTATGATGTGGAAAAATGCAATAATAAAATAGGTATTGAAAAAAGAATCCTGGTTAATCACTGTTGCAGATGTAAGAATGGCCAAGCTGGAGTTCTGGATATCAGCTGTTATGGATTTGAGTCAAATCATCTTCTTTTCGATCTGTAGAAATCGTTTTAGTCAGTCTTTCAGGAATCCAAATAGGTTGCTGTTCTCCCTGTGGAAACACACAGACAGAGCCCCGACTCCAGACAATCACTGGGTCAGAACCTTTCCATTGTCCTGTTAGAATATCTTTCCAAAGAACTTTAGGCTTATGCACATTTTTTGGATACATATGTCTTTCTACAGCACTAAGTCCTGATGAATCCAAATTTAAAAAGTTTAGAGTAAAAAGCGTTATTTTAAGTTTATCTTTGGGGGATATATACCCCTTTCCAATTCCCTCTTTTTGCTTTAATAAGTACGTTTTAATAGTTTGATGATCTCTTTCAACTATGCCTTGTCCCTGTGGATTGTATGGAATTCCTGTTATATGAGTAATACCAAATGATGAGCAAAATTGTTTAAAAGAGGTAGAGGTATAGCCAGGACTGTTATCAGTTTTTAACTGTTTAGGAACGCCCACAGTGGCAAAATTTTGTAAGCAATGAGCTATAACATCTTTAGATTGTTCTCCGGCATGAAGGGAGTCCATCAAAAATCCGGAAGAACTATCAACTGTAACATGTAAATATTTTAATTTTCCAAATTCTGGCAAGTGTGTGACGTCCATCTGCCAAATATGGTTAGGTATCAGTCCTCTAGGATTGACTCCAAGATTAACTTGTGGTAAAAAGGTCACACAATTTTGACATTGTTTTATTATATGTCTGGATTGTTCCTTAGTTATTTTAAAACGCTTTTGTAAAGTATTAGCATTAACATGGAATTTTTTATGAAAATTCGTAGCTTCTTCTAGTGTAGAGAAAATATGTATGTCATGTGTAGTTTTATCTGCTAAATCATTGCCCAAACTAAGGGCTCCAGGCAATCCTGTAGGTGCTCTAATATGTCCTATAAAGAATGGATCTTTTCTGTCCCAGATTAGACTTTGTATAGTGGAAAACAAAGAGAAAACAGTAGAAGAAGGGGAAATCCTACCAGCATCTTCAAGAGATACTATAGCATTAACTACATACTGAATATCAGAAAATAAATTAAATACAGAATCTTTAAACATTAAAAAGGCTTGTAAAACTGCATTAAGCTCTACCTTTTGAGCTGATTGTTTTGGTACTAAAAATGTAAAAGTTTGATCAGGGGTAACTACTGCTGCTGTACCATTATTTGGCCCATCAGTGAATATATTTGGAGCATTCATAATAGGGGTTTTTCTTGTCATTTTTGGAAAAACTACAGGATGCTTAGACCAAAAAGACAACAAAGGATTAGATGGTAAGTGATTATCAAATCAAACATTAGATTTACACATGATTATTGCCCAAGTATTTAACTCATTAGCTAACTCATCAATTTGATCCATAGTATATGGAGTAATAATTTTATTGGGAAAAATTCCAAACACTCCCTTCGCTGCTTTTATTCCTTTGAGTATTAATTGTCCTACAGCCTCAGGATACCTAGTAAGAATAGTGTTAAGTGAATAAGATAAATGTATCCACAATAATGGACCTTCTTGCCAAAATACTCCTGTAGGAATATTTTTTGTTGGTAGTACAATAAATAATAAAGGCAAACCTATATCAATTCTATCCAAATGTATATTTTCCATATATGTTTCAAGAATTTTCAATGCCTTTCTTGCTTTAGGAGTTAACATGCGAGGTGAGTTTGGATCTGATGGACCTTTTGGAATATCAAATAAAGGTCCCAACTCTCCTGTTGGTATGCCTAGATAAGGCCTTATCCAATTTATGTCTCCCAATAACTTTTGAAAGTCGTTAAGTGACTTGAGTTGATCTACTTGTATTTGAATTTTTGGTGGACGGATCATGGTTGAGGATAATAGAACTCCTAAATAATTAATTGGAAAATTTAATTGTACTTTATCTATTGCTATCTCTAGATTATAATTTTTTAATAAGCTTGTAAGTGTTGCATAACATTCCAGCAATATGTTTTTATCTTTATGTGCCAATAATACATCATCCATATAGTGAAATATTTGTAGTTCAGGATTTTGATTTCTAAGTGGCTGGATTGCTTTATTAACATATATTTGACACATAGTTGGACTGTTAGCCATCCCTTGAGGGAGTACTTTCCATTCATATCTCTGATCAGGACCTTCATGATTTAATGCAGGGATAGTAAATGCAAAGCGTGGACTATCCTCGGGATGAATTGGAATTGAAAACAAAAATCTTTAATATCTATGGCTAAAACATGCCAGGTTTTTGGCAAAGCAGACAATTGAGGAATCCCTGATTGAGCATGTCCCATAATAACCATCTCATTATTAATGGCTCTTAAATCTTGCAATAATCTCCATTTACCAGATTTGTTTTAATGACAAAAATGGGAGTATTATGGGGAGATATGGAAGGTTGTATATGTCCTTCCACTAATTGTTGTTTGACCAGATCATGGGCTACTTGTATCTTTTCTTTAGTCAGGGGCCACTGAGGAACCCACACTGGTCTTTTTGATTTCCAAGTAATTTTTATTGTCTCAGTGGCCCTTTCTGAAAATCCAACCCATGTCTTTCTGTTCCTTGATCTATTTGAATTGGTGCTGCTATATCTTGTCCTTGTTTTCCTAATCTTTTTTTCTTTCCTAAAACCTTGTCTAGCCCTAGTAGTGGGCGCATTAGGATTGATGTTATTTGTTAACTTTAAACCTAATTGATCTAGGTCATCTCGTCCCCATAAATTTATAGGAAGATGATCCAATACATATGGCTGTATAGTTCCCTCACAACCTTCAGGATCCTTCCAATATAATAACATTGTTCTTCTATGGGGATTAGCAGCCACTCCTAGGCCTCGAAGCGTTTGAGTGGCTTGTTGTAATGGCCAATGTTTTGGCCATTCCTGACTAGATATGATGCTAAGGTCTGCACCTGTGTCCCGTAGCCCATTAAAGTCGTGTCCTTGAATATTTAGTTTTAACATTGGGCGAGAATCTAAATTTAAAGACAACATAGCCCAATCTACACCTGTGGAGCCTAATCCCCTGGAACCTATTTTTACACTATGACTAGGAAATTTATTATGTAGGATGGGTATTATTAACAACTGTGCTATTCTATCTCCAGGTGAAATTACTGATATACCTCTTGGAGAACTAGCTATAATTTTTATTTCACCTACATAATCGAGATCAATTACCCCAGGACTTATCTTAAGTCCTTTTAATGTAGGTGAACTACGTCCCAATAATAAGCCTACTGTCCCTTGGGGAAGAGGTCCTTTTATTCCTGAAGGAATGATTTGAACTCCCATCTCTGGAGTTAGTACTGCTCTGGCAGAGGCGCAGATGTCCAACCCTGCGCTCCCTTGGGTTTGTCTGATGAGGGATTTAATGGACAATGTGTCCTGGGCACTACTCTAATGGTGTTGCTGGGTTCCTCCACTGCCAAGTATATTTGTGGTTGTGGGCCCCGGAGCATTGGGCCCCTTGGTCCGTTTTTTGGCAATGGAGTCTGATGCCTTTCTCCACGATATCATGGGTAAATACCTGGTCCTTGTCCGTTTTTTGTTAAGGGAGTACCCTCTATGGTAGTTTGAGAACGGCATTCATTAGCCCAATGTCTCCCTCTACGGCATCGTGGGGAAATACCTGGTATTCTATTTCTTTGATAACTAGTTTTGTTAAATCCTCCTCCTATGAGGCAACTCCTTTTAAAATGTACTGTTTTTTCACAATCATAGCATGTTTTTGGCCTGGCATCAAAAGCCTGTTGTACTGCAGCTGCCAAGACTTGCTCTTGTTCATTAATATCTCTACATAATTTAATATATGTGTTTAAATCTTCATGTCTCCATGGTCTAATAACCTCTCTGCAGCAACGATTTGCTTGGTCATAAGCCAGTTGTTTTATTAATGGCATTGCTTGTTCTGTATCCCCCAAAATTTTGGCAGCCATTTGAATTAGCCTGTCTACAAAGTCAGCGTAAGGTTCATTACCACTCTGTATTACCTTAGATAGCTGGCCTTGTAAATCTCCATGTCCTTGTAAAGTCTTCCAGGCCCTAACTGCATCTGCAGCAATTTGTGCATATATAGCAGGATCATATTCAATTTGTTGCCGCTGACCCTCATAAGGTCCTTTCTCTAGCAACATTTCTAGATTTCTTTGAGGGTAACCGGCTGCTGCATTTCGCCTAGCTGTCTCTGCGCATAATTCCTCATTGGCAACCTTCCATAACAAATATTGTCCTCCATTTAGCACAGATTTACACATGCTAGCCCAATCTGCTGGCGTCATGTCCAAGTTAGTAATGGACTCGACCATGCTTACCGTGAAGGGAGCTTGGGGACCATAGGTTGTTACAGCCTCCTTTAACTGCTTCACTGTTTTAAAATCTAAAGCATGGTGAATTCACTGCCCTCCTCCCTGCTCAAGTACAGGGCATGCTAATCTTTGAGGTCCTGTCTCAGAATCCCAATTATCAACTACGGGGTTTGAGGGCCACTCAGCTGTCTCTATCGGTGGGCCTGTTGGTTGAATTAAACCCTCTTGTGATAAAACGGAGTTAGTAACAGCCTCCTGTTGTGGCCTTTTTCCTAACAACCCCTTATCCTTTAAATTTTCTTCCTCTGTCTGAATAGCTCGAGAGACCTTCTCTTTTGCTTGATCTAAAATGTCTTTCTCCATGTTCTGAACCTCTAACAATTTGCTTAACATATTTTCAGTTTGTTTTAATCTACTATAAAGATAATGCAACCCAATAAGATAACACAAAACAAAACCGAATCTGAATGAAACAAAAACGGAATAAAAAATCGTTGTATCAATTTTCTCTTCCTCAGGGCCGACAAACATCAAACCTTTAGTAAACCAGTTTGCCTGAGAAATTTCTAGAGATAGGCAGCTTGAAAGAAAAACAAAATAAATCAAAAGAAGAACACATTGTTTTTTGAAATGGTCACCCATTCTCTCGCCTTCCCTCGGGGCGAGCAATTTCACTTACCCCCAAGCTTCAGGCGTTCCGCGTACGAGCCATCAAATGCCGCAGTCTCTGGCTGGGCACAAATCACGAGTCTCCACACAGCTTGTAGATTCAAACAGCAATTCTTTATTCCCGAACTCACACCGGCCGTCTACAAACACGTTCTGGGGAAATCCACGTTCCTGCCCAAATCCACTCTCTGCCCAAATCCACTACTCCTGGGATTCTGTCTCCCAAATATACTGTCTGATCCTAAGAATCAAGAGGAACTCAGCAGCAGGATACACCCTATTCTAAAGGGGAACACCCTAATCTCCTATTATGCTAAACCGCCCTATTCTAAAGGGGGAACACCCTAATCTCCTATTATGCCAAACCAGGAACACCCTAAACATGGATCCGCCCTGGTCCTTCAGCAAGGTCACCTTACATGCAATGTCCTGCAAAATGTCCTATTTCCATGAGTCCTTCCACTAAGGAAACATGGGGGTACGCTGGCAAGGAAATTGTCATACCTACTTGGCTGATGGCTCCCAGCAGTCATTTGTGTGGTAGTTAGAAGAGATGCCTGGGTCCACCTGAACATGAACTCTAGTGTCATTCCCCTTAGAGACTGAGTTATGTAACTCACTTCAGAGAAGTATTGCCATGAATTTTGTTGGGATTTTAGGAGGCCATGCATGAGAGTCGCCCTTGGAAACTGAGATCTAAGCCAATGGTGGCTTTCGTAAGAGCATTGGGAATTTCAGCCAGGATATCACATGATTTTATTCTTATAGACTTGGCAGCCATAGTTGAGAGTCAAATCACACATGGACCTAACATTGTAGACCTCATGGGCCTGGCTTCATGTGTCATTTTGGCCACTCTTTGGGAAGCTTTGCCTCTGCGAGTTCTCCAGAGCATTTCTTGAAATGTGCTACCTCAAAATTTAATGGTTCCTGAATGAATTGAAACCCACAGTTTCTCCAACTTCATCCTTGAAAAATGGCTAGATAAATACCATGAAATTTTTAAAATTCCCATGACCAGGTGGCACTGGAGAATCTTTGGATGTCCTGTTGTTGATCATGAGTATACCAGAGAGTGCCTTGATTGACTGGGTTTCATGAAAATGGTGTAGAACAGAGATGCCAGTATGTTGGAGCCTGCTGAGTAGTGGGCCCAGAGCTGTGGTGTGCAGGTGTGTGGTAAAATATCTGTGGTCGGGCCATGTGGATCTGCCATTGACTTCCAAATGGCTGGTGGCTGACATGGTGGAGACAGGAATCACTTATATGTCTGAAACCTCTCCATAAATGGCATCTTGTTATATGGAGATGTTTCAGGGCAATGTTCAGTATCAAGTTGCTATGGTCAACGGGGCAATCTATGTGGGATAGAAGCTTAGTTGGTGCATTGTCCTGCAGACCCTTACCCACCACACGTGAGAGGACTCCCTCCAGCACTGTGTCCCAGTTGAATTCCTTGCATTTCGTGAAGCAAATACCAAACTCCCAGTGCAGCAGCAAGAAAGTCCATGAAAAGTGGAGGATGACCTAATGGCTTCACAATCCACATGCGGAGACAATTAGCTTTCAGTGGCCACAGTTTACTTACAAAGAGAGAAGTCAGCACTTCTGCCTCATGTTCTTTGGAAAATAAGAAACAATGTCCTCTAGGTCACATAGATGCAGACCCAGCTTTGATGGTTTCATTAGAATGGAAGCAAAAGCTCCTGACAACAACATATATGTCAAGTGCCCATCCTCAGAGGCAGTTTCTCAAAAAGTCTTTAGGCCAGCAGAGCTCCATGTTTGTGGAGTGTTTACCTTTTAGACCAGGATGCAAGAAATCACCATTGACTCCAATTAAAATCAAATTAAAACAAGCTTATTATTTCCACCACCCTGGTGCCTCTCCTTCCCAAAATGGCGGAAACAAGAGAGAAACCCCACCTTTCTTAGAGCCCAGCTTTGTAGCCCAGAAAGTTACACAAAAGGGGGGTTACGGATAACAGAACTCTGACAAGCATCACACTAATGGTAGTTTACTATTTTTTTTTTTTTTTGCTGAAACAAACATCAGAATTTATGGGGACAATTAGAGCCTCAGAGAGTGTCATCTGACCATAGAAGGCCAATATTTATGAGGTGTCAACAAAGTTTCAGAGAGGGCTGTTATCTGGTCAGAGAGCCAGCCATGGGTGAGTTCAAGGCACGGGCAGGCATTCCAAACAGGTTCGAAATTTGCTGTAATTAATAGTTAAGAAAAATTATCCTTTCTTGGCTTTGTGGCAAGATGGCTCCAAACTTTAATAAAAGATCAGGTTGGGTCTATCATTCCCCCCTTTTCTAATGTGTCCCTTTCATATCTTTCATATGGTAGGTGAAGAGCACTGAGGGAATTTTATTCTCTGATGCAACAGTCTCCCTATTTTTTCAAATCACCCAAAACCGGTCTCCGTGATTTTACCTGACTTAATTAATTACGTATATTGATAGTCTATTTACTTTTGGCTCCACTGTTGTAAGAGGAGAGGCATTACTCATTTTGGCTTCTTCTGAGCTGAGAGAGGGTGACGTGAGGGGGAACAGCATGAGGGACATGAGTTGCCTTTTAGAGGTCAGTTCGGTTTGAAGTCTCATTGGGGAAGAACAGGTTGTAAAGTCATCTGGGGATGGGTTCTTCTATGAGAGAAACAAAAAACATGAGTACTGAATAAATGTTGCAGCAGCTAGAACATGTCACTGTACAGAAGTTCCCTCACCAGTCTTTAATATCCCCAGTTATCAGGACTGTCAACTTAATACTTAACATTTAGTGTTACAGTTGTCCCTCCCAATAAGATACAGTTTAATAATTTAATGTCATCTGATCTTGCAAAATCAGTTTACTAGAATGACCTCTGTGTCTAATAGAAAAACCTTTAATTCTGTTACTCAGTGCTGGATAATCATACTAGCCAACACCAAGCCTAACCGTGTAGGTTAGAAATATCTGAGGCCTTAAACTAAAAACTTCTGCCTCTGGCAGCTCCTCTTGATAGTGTCTTTTTATAGTTATCAGGCATTCCTGTCTGAGAATCCTTCTTTGTAACCTCCAGTCTTACTTATTTTGGGAGGCTAATATAAAGTGTATACATTAAAATATTATTATTATTATTATTATTATTATTATTATTATTATTATTATTATTTCAAATGTCCAGGAATGGCTGTATTCTGCTTTCAACTGTCTTGGCTAAGTCTTTAAGATGAAGCAGTCAAACTGACTTTTGTTTCTATCTATTGGTAACAGTCAGCTGAGCTTTTATGGTTGCCATTCCTGGGGAGACTTGAGAGCAGCTTCTCAGTTCTGCTAGTGCCTTTTGGGCTAGGTGGGTCCAGGTCTTCCTTGACCATGTGGCTTCCCTCGGCAGCATCAGGGATGTCTCCCTTCTCTGATGACTCTCCTCTTCTTAGCAAATGCACTGATTGGCTTTCTGTTCTCCAGTGGTCTCATTAATCTCCCTGATCAGGACGTTATGTGGCTCAGAGTTGCAAAGCTCTTTAGAGAAGTCCCCTGGATTCAGACTGACTCAGAGGGCAAGAGCCAAATATTAGTTTTCTTGTCCCTTTTCATTTAACTTTAATTTTAAATCCTAATCTTAAATATCCAGCAAATAAATTTTAACTGCCTTATGTTAAGAGTACTGGGCTTTAATGTCTATAACTTTATAATTATTTATCTTTTTATTAATTGGGATCTGTGTTATTCTGTTTGTCTTGTAGGTGATGACTTATTATCTTAAATTAACCCATGTTGTGTTCTTAAAGCAACAATTCTGTAAAACACTAACAGAGAATCTTTAGATCACTTATAAGGAAATTATAAAATAAAATTTTTTAACAAGAGTACATATACTTAGTTTGCATAATAGCTACCCTGAATTTTTTGCTTAGTTATAAATTATATCCCCTGTTACAGATCCTAGTAATCTTGACAGAAAAAAAAAAAACAACTTTTGAACAAAACTTTAAATGAAACATAATCTAACCTACTGTTTTCATAGTCATTCTCACATGTAGTAAGATGGGACACAGAGCCTTATCTCAGGTAAGGCAGGTCTCTTTATAAATCTTAAGGGTTTTAGTTCTAAAGCTGATCTTTTTTTTTAAATATCATTTTACAAAGTTTACATAATTTTTTTTAGGTCACATGAACATTAGCTAACACCGTATGATATCACATTTAAAACATGAATTAAAGAAAGGCTGAAAGTTTTTAACCTTTACATAGATTAGGCTCTCATTAACTTAAAAATACATTTAAATTGTTCCCAAATGTAAAAAGTAACATAAAACTTTACTTATCTTTATGATAACAGATAAATAAATTCCCAATATATATTTTTACCATACAACTTAAGAACGCCAGCATGATATAATGCTCTTTTAAGTTTCTACCTTACAGACTTGTACATGTAAGATATGAGCACATTAATAGCATCATAATTACATTGATGTTTCCACATTAACCAAGTTTAGCTTTTAAAGTAATGGCAGTACAGTTCTCTAAAATAACAGTTCTTATTTAATCAGTTGTTTAATTTTTATGGTTGCTAGCTCTAGAAAAAATAAAACTTAATAAACAAAATGTTATGGGTAAACTTATGTTTTAAGAAATTTTTGTCTCTTTAACACATGACTGATTTTTACAATCTTATACAGAATTTAGTACAAACTTGTACAGACCTTAGTTAATCAATCAGATATCTAACAAAAGTACTCATGAATGAGTAATCTCATATGAAATTTAATTTACTTATTTATCAAAATATTAGACAAATGTATTGAAGATTGTAAACCATTTTTTTTGTTGAAGGAAAAGTCCTACAACCAAGTCATATTAGATATTTTGTAGACATTAATATTTTATTAGATATCTGAACACCTAGAAAAACTTGTAAGCTTAAATTTAAAGACATTTATTTTTATCTGTTTATCCAATTTAAACTGAACCATTTAAATAACGTGAATTAAGGATCCTTGGATCCACTTTTTAAAATTTGTTTTTATGAGCGTTCTTTATATATGTAAATTTTTGTATCATATGTTTGATATATGGATATATGTATATATAGACATACAACACATAACAGAAGTTGTGCACACATAAAAATAGTAAAGGCCTTATAGCTTTTCGCAGATGAAATCTGCATTGCAATGTTTCAAAAACTCCACAGTTGGTCAAAGATAGAACTGATCAGAAAAACATTAACTTAGGTCTGTAGGATCAAAATCATGAGCTAAAAAAACTAAATAAAGTATCTAAGGAAAAAAATAAGAGTCCTAGAAAAAACGACTGGACAGTAATTAGTAAAAACCATACAATTTGCCTTTTTTTTCTGCTTAGGCCTCAGATCAGTCTCCTACTGAGCTTGCAGGATTCTTTTATTTGCATTTCAAAATAAGTCCTGGCTGAGGTCAGGAAGGAGCAGGAAAAAACTGCTATTCATAGCAGACACAACAGGCCTAAGGCATTTTAACCATAATTTTCAGGTTAGGATGTTGAAAATTATGAAACAAGTTTAAGATACAATTCACAAAATTTTATATCTTTACATCTTGTTTTGTCAACAGATACCATAAAATGATTTATTATCTTTGTCCAAATTAATGCACTGGTACGCACAGTGACATTTTCCCAGGCTACCCAATTCAAAATAGGTGAAATAAAAGACTGAATGATTGGGAAGTTACTTGCCAACTTGGAAGGAGAGTTCTTTAGTTTTCCATCCTAAGTATTTAAGTTCTCTGGCTTAAATTATCTGAAATCATAAACTAAACAATTACCTAAACCCGACTTTTACCTGCAAGATTGTGCAATGCTTCAAAAACCCATTCAGATACCAGATTGTTACAATAAAACATCATCATTTAGACACACATTCAGCTAAGATCATTCCCAAGAAACAATTTAAAATATCAACACATTATTGCACATGTCTTAAAGGGCCAGAAACAAAGACACAAGACAGACAGAAGGGAGCTCCAGACTATGGCCGACAGACAGAAGCCTTTAAAACAAAGCAAATAAGAGAAAAATCTCCTACACCAGTTTCACCATAGAAGTCCCCACAAGGGGACCACATGTTTTTACAGAGGGGCAACCTGAAATGTAAAATCAAGGGTCTCCATGGTGACTTTACTGAATTTAGTATCCCCTTTTTCTTTTTCTCTTTTTTAAGAAGACAGACGTTACATAATGCTTACAGTGCAGGGAAGGAAGGAGGGAATTCCCTGAAGTAACAGGGCTTCGGCAGCTGCTGGAAGTCCCTCGGTCCCTCCTTTAACTTACAGGATTAGCTCCTCTGGTTCGGTTCCACCCCAACCATGCTCCATCTCCTAACATATCAGTAGTCAGCTCTCAAAAAGTTCCGGGGCGGGTGTGGTGTGGTTTATCAAAATTTGAAACTTAAAGTTCAGTTCCTGACCTTGAAGCCAATTAATGCCAATTTAATAATGAGGACAGGGTTTTTGAGAAAAAGAAAAAGGGAGGTTTATTGCCTTGCTAACAAAGGAGAAACACAGGGGACTCTGCCCAAAGGTTGTGACTCTTTTGATCTGGAGGTACAAGTGGTTTTAAAGGAGTTTCACTTCTTAACCTGTGAGATACTCAGTTTTTAGCTCTGCAGCAGGCATTGCCTTGTGCAGTGGGTGTGCTCCAGGCAGCCAGCTAGGGGCTTCTCTTATCCTGCTTAACAAAGGGAGGTAAAGTTCATCGCAGTTCCTTAAAACACAGTCCAAAAAGGTGTCACGCTTACTTGCTTTATTACCCATTTTCACGTCCAATATCTTTAAGTTTTTACCACAGAAATCACACAACAAAACGCACAAAAACAAACAAACAAAAAACATATAGAACACAGAACAAAACAGAAAAAAAAAAAAAAACGAGAAACCAGGCACCAAAAAAAAAAAAAAAAAAAAAAAAAAAGCAGAGGAGCATTGCAATGTCTTGCTAAAGCTCCTGGGTAGGACCGCGTGCATGCCCATCCACACCTCTCTACCCATCCAGAAGAATTCCCTACACAACAGAACAAAGGACAGCATGATTCTCGTTACAGTCCCGGACAGGAGTATATGTGAGCCTCCCCAGGCCTCCTCTCTGTCATCAGAAGAGATCTCCCTTAACCAGATATCAGATGTTATAAAGGTGCCACTTACCTATGGAGGCCTCCTCCACCAGGTGCTTGCTAATAGTTATAGTCCAGTGGTTCATTGCAGTGCTCCCTGGACCAAAGTCTCACTCCAAGTCGTTGAAACATCTCAAGTTGCGCATCCCCTAGAGTGGCTCTGTAGCCGGGGGCCCTGGAGGGAAGGCCAGCTTCAGAATTTCCAACAGTCTGGTCTTGTGATCTGTACTGGCAGGGTCATCTTGCTGCGGAACTGCAAAATGTTAGACCAGGATGAAAGTAAAGACCACTGACTCCAATTAAAATCAAATTAAGGCAAATTTATTATTTCAACCGGCCGGCGGCCTGCCTCTCCCTCACAAAACGGCGGGAACAAGACAGCAACCCCACCTTTCCTACAGCCCAGCTATATAGCCCAGAAAGTTACACAAAAGGGGGATTACAGATAACAGAACTTTGACAAGCATCACACTAAATGTAGTTTACTTTTCTTTTTTTTTTTTGCTGGCCCCAACATCAGAAATAATGATGACCATTAGACCTCAGAGAGAGTCGTTGTCTGGCCAGGGAAGGCCAAAAATTATGATGTGTCACTAAACTTTCAGAGAGGGCTGCTATCAGGTCAGAGAGATAGGCATGGGTGAGTTAAAGGCATGGGCAGACATTCCAAATGGGTTCAGAAATTGCAGTAATTTATAGTAAACCCAAAATTAGCTTTTCATCGCTTTGTGGCAAGATGGCTCCCAATTTTAATAAAAGATCAGGTTGGGTCTATCAACCCTGTCCCTTACTTTTGGAAACTCCTCTTCCACCTCCAAGTTTGTAAACTCCTGAGGATTTTCCAGATATGTATTCACAGATTTTCTAACTCTTCTCCTCTAATTGTGTCTTACTTGGGGGGAAGGCAATGTCAAGTCATCGTTCTGGATGAGAGTGGGAAGATTTTTGTATAGCACATATTTGCATACACATTGGATTCCTTATCTAATTTTCCATTCAAAATACTGAAACCCTGACACTAACCCATACCCTACTAGACTCTGACTACTAATCCTAATATGATGGAGAAACTTAACCCAAACAGAATAGAAATACAAGCAGTTCAGAGGAGGCATGGTGTATAGTTGGACTTTCATTTTGCATGATAAAGGGTTGGTGTTATAAATCTAGTCAATTTTTAATTGAAATAGTTCACCATGTGTTTTTAAAGTTAACAAATATGTGAATTCCTGTCTTGCTTTCTATGTAGCCTATTCAGCACATGTATTTTTGCATGCACATACAGAATCCTACCTATTATCACACGTACATTCTTGTGAGGTAGCTGACTTGCCAGATACAAATTGTGAGAAGAGATCACTCCTCCTAAACACAGTTGGAACTGAAAATTCAATCTATGGGTGAGGTTCCTAGTTTAACAAAATTATAAATAAATCTATGTTTAGTAAAATAAATAGCTTGGGTCTGTGGATGATATATATTTAATGATGAATTTCATTTGGCATATATATTGCTACTTTTTAATGTCTGTGTGGGTGTTTTGTATATATATATATATATATATATATATATATATATATATATATATATAATCTCCAGATATTTCAAAATATGAACTATATGTGTCTTATTATACACTCCCTAAATTCATTCATGTTCATGTATTTGGATTTACAATCAACTTTTACATGATTATTATCAGAAATATGCATCCACCTGAAATACATATTTTTTTCCTAGTACTGAAAACTAACTTTGGTGAATGGTGCATACAAATCCTAATATTTCTACAGTAACTTACCCAGTTTAACATCAATGTAAGTAGATTCCTATGATACAAAATGTTTATTTTGACGTTCATTTTTATTCAACACTGGTACATTACTATTTCTTCAGTTTATGCACATAATAGGATATATATTTATCCACAAGTTCACAAATTTATAGGCATTTGTCTCTCTATCAATCACTTCCTGCTTCAGAACACATGTATTCCTCCAGGTTTCCTGGCTGGACTTTTCATGAGACTTCTTTCCAAAGACATTATTTTCGATTTCTCTAATCATTTTGAAGCAAAACTCACACACTCTTCATGATAAACCATTACCCTAATATTACCATTAGATGTATAACGGGTTGGAATGAATGATTGTATATCAATATAAGATTTCCTGTATATTTTCAGATATCAATTCAATCCTTTATTTAAAGTTGGAAGTACTTATATTATTTATTCACAGTATGGTCTATTCATGCATTATCTCTATATTGATAGACAAACGTACACCTCTTTGTATCCCCAATACTAATTTATATGTTTTCAAAATATTGCACCCAGAAATGGTGGAAGAAATACTCATGTCACCTGATCTACATATACATTTTATCACAGTAATATTCTGGACAAAACTACAAAGATCAAACTTATGTTTTTACCAAAGCCTAAATGGAAAGTGAGCATGGATTATGAAAAACATCTATTGCTCTCAAATGTCAATCCTATTGGTGACTACATATTTCTTTCTTCCTAAGATTATATATTCAACCTCAAGGCTGTTGAAAATGTCTAATCCTATCACTCACTTTATAATTGGCCTGATATCCTAAAATCTCTATTGATATCTGCTTTCCTACATATTTTCCCCAGTTCAACATTGTGACAGATTCTTCACATGTGCTAACATTTACATTCACTCTCTAACTGAAACCCTACTGCTAAAGAACTTTTGGTACAAATTCTATCCTCATTCTTCTTTCTAAACCTATTGAGTATCTTCCTAATCATATTGACTATCCCTTTTTTACTGGATGTTCTCTTCTACATTCAATCATCCAAGGTACAAGGACCTATGCCATTGTATATCGATTTATTGAAGACATTTTTGCAGAACATAATTCAAAGCTAAGTATCCCAATCAAGGGCCCCATGCCCTTCTGGTCTCCAAAGCTTACCTAGATTTCTGTTTACCTACTTATATTTCACCTATATATTCTAACAAATATCACAGGTCAGAATAACATTATTCATCCCGAAGAATGATTCCTAACCCAAATTGTACATGTTATTAACCCTAACCATACACTCTTTCCTCAATCTAACTTTACAGAAGAGGAGGTACAGAGTTGGTCTTATAATACAGGAATGGAGGGCATATTCCATCTACTGAGAACCTCAAAGTTCCATGCAGAATTTATCCCTGTAGAAGATGTAGGCTGCTGGGAAGGACCCGAGAGAGAAAAAGTCATCTTTCAAGGCAAACAACCTGGTCAGGATGAAGGGATATGTCTGAATCAACATCTATCTTTTTATTGTAGAGAAGATGGACTAAACCAGGTCTGTGTAGAGAGCTGTTCCTGGGGGACAATGGTTGATATACCATTCTAACTTGTGAAAGTGTCACAGGAAGTAGGGGCAGCCTCCATTTCATGCGAACCTTGGAAGCAACTGTTAGGGCAAAGTGGTTGCCAAGGCAGTGACCTAATACAGTTCCTGATGGAAGTAACCTACCTAACTTCCTTGGTGATGGAACTCTCTGAACATGGGATCCTGGAAGCCAAGCAAACAGAGCAAGTCCCAGTCCCAGTCCACGTGGGCTCACTTATTTGGATTTACCAACGACAGAGTCAGTCTTTCTTGGTACCTACTGATGTGAGGATGGCTAAAAGCCAGGAGAGCTCTGAAAAGGGACCTTTCCTGAGAAAGCAGGATGTGGCTCACTGCTGGATCCTGACAGAGTTGGCCAACGAGATCAGATCTGAGACAGGACAGGCCATTTTGGGGTAACATTGTATGGCTCACCAGTCAGAGGACATTCCGGACAGTCACAGACCTACTTTGGGGAAGGAGATGCCTTTGTGGGTGTGGGTGTGAGTTTGTAGTTTTTTCTCATGTTCTGAGAATAATTAGAAAAGGAGGTTTGTTTGTTTTGGAGTGGGCTGATCTAGTAAGTCATTTGAAAAGGTGAGTTTTTCCATGTCTGTGTATCCCATTGTGTCCATTGATGTAGACAGTAGAAAAGAGAATGCATCAATGGATGTGCCCTGTTTAGTAGAATGCTTCCCAGCATTCATCCTGCCCAATTTATGAATGGACTGTGGCTTGCCTTAGGGATGAGCAACACCTAATATGTTCCTAAGTTCCTGTTTTCTTCCTGAATTCTGGCCAATCTCCAGAATAGGCTCCTGGTTTTGTACCACCTCCAAGCTCAGTGACATGGCCATGTTCTGGATAGCTGAAGGGAATGGCCAGCATGTCAGAAAACTCAGATATCAGTGTGACCAGAAATGACTCAGTTGAGAAACCCTGCTTTGGGCCTTTTGCTTACATATAGTTCCGTTTCCCTGAATGTCAGGAAGGTCTTTTCTTCAGGCCAAACTTTTTTGAAGCCTAAAGAAAACAGTTTTCAAATGGAAATAAATGGGCATCACCTGTGGCTCTTTGCTTAATTGCTTTGGAAAGGGATGTGTCTGAATCAGCCTCTTGGCCCTGTGTGAGGCAGTGGGTTAGATTCTCAGCACCTGATGGATCTAAAGAAAGATCCCATGTGTGCATCCAAAACCAAAATGGCCAAAATTGCTGTCATTGTGGATGAAGTCTCTAGCCTTCTTCAGTAAGGTTTCTGACCTCCATCAAGAGAGAATAGGGATACATTGGGTCAAATGAGTTTTTCAAAGCCCTGCAGAGGCTAGCCCATAGGTGCTTGGCTTTTATCATCACTCCAATTCACATAAAGAATCTAAACACCACAATCCGAACGCCTCAAATTGATGAAGCAGAGTATTATTAACGGTAGGCCTATTTGATCACTCCTGGTTCACAGGAAGGGTGCCCATTCCACCCTGACATCAGGCAAATGAGGGGCAAGGTAGCTTATTTTGTACACTGTCTAGGGCTGCGCCCCTCATCGAAAACTCCAGCCAGAGTTTATGATGAGTGTATATATGGACCTATTTGTATATAGGACCATGGTACATGGTCCTATGCCATTGTATATGGATTTATCTGAGACATCTGTGCAGAACATAATTCAAAGCTAAGTATCCCAATCAAGGGCCCAATGCCCTCTGGGCATCAAATAATACTTGGATTTATGTTTTCATACATATATTTCACCTCTATAGTCTTATACATATCGCAGTTCCCAATACCATTTTTCATCCAGTAGAATGATTCCTAACCCAAATTGAAAATGTTATTAATCCAAACCATACACTGTTCCCTCAACCTAACTTTACAGAAGAGCATGAACAGGGTTGGTCTTACAATACAGGAATGTATGGGATCTTTGACTTGCTGAGAACCTCAAAAGTCCATGCAGAAATGATCTCTGCACAAGATATAGTCAGCGATGAAGGACCTGAGTGAGCAAAAGTCTTCTTCCATGGCAAACAACTTGGTCAGGATGAAGAGTTGTGTCTGAATCTGCCTCTCTCTTCTTAATGTAAAGAAGATGGGCCAAATCAGGCCTGTGTGGAGAGCTCTATTTGGGTGCCTATGGTTAATATATCATTCTAACTTGTGAAAGTGTCACAGGAAATATGGGCAGCCTCCATGGGACTCTGGAAGCAACTGTTAGGACAAATTGGTTGCCAAGGCAGTGTGTCCTCATTCAGTTTCTGAAGGAAGTGACTTCACCTCACTCCCTTGGTGATAGAAATCTCTGAACGTGGAATCCAGGAAGCCAGGAACACAGAGACAGTCCCAGTCCCAGTACCAGTGTTCTCACTTGTTTGGATTTACCAAGAACAGAGTCAGTCTTTCTTGGCACCTACCGATGTGAGAATGGCCAAATGCCAGGATAGCTCAGAAGAGGGGATTTCTTGAGAAAGCAGTTAGTGGCTCAATACTGGCTCCTGACAACTTCACACAGTTGGCCAAGGAGACCAGAACTGAGACAGGACAGTCCATTTCAGGGGAACATAGTATGGCCCACCAGTCTGAGGACACTGCGCCTAGTCACAGACCTACTTGGGGAAAGGAGATGCCTTTGTGGGTGTGGATGTGGTTTTGTGGTTTTGTCTCATGTTCTGAGGATAGGAAAGGCGGTTTGTTTGGTTTAGAGTCAACTGTTTCTAGTAAGTCCTTTGGCAAGGCGAGTCTTTCTATGTCTGAATATCCCACTGTGTCTGTGGTTGTAGATATTAGAAAAGGAAATGCTTCAATGAATGTGTCCTGTCTTGTAGAACACTTCCCAGCATTCATCCTGCGTAATTTATCAATGGACTGCAGCTTGCCTTATCTTTGGGCAACACCTGCTATCTTTCTATGTTCTGGTTTTCTTCATAAATTCTAGCCACTCTCCAAAATAGGCTCATGGTATTGTGTCCAAGATGTGTACCACCTCCAAGCTCTGTGACATGGCCATGTACTGGATAGCTGAAAGGAATGGCCAGCATGTCAGAAAACTCAGATGTCAGTGTGACCACACAAGTCTCAGGGAGAAACCCTGCTTTGGGCCTTTTGCTTACCTACTGATATGTTGACCTGAATGTCAGGAAAGTCTCTTGCCTCAGGCACACCCTTTGTGAACCATGAAGAAACACTTTTCAAATGGAAATGAGTGGGCATCACCTTTGTCTCTATGCTTAATTGCTTTGGAAAGGGATGTGTCTGAATCAGCCTCTTGGCCCTGTGTGAGGCTGTGGCTTAGATTCTCAGCACTTGATGGATCTGAAGAAAGATCCAAAGTGTGCATCCAAAACCAAAATGGCCAAAATTGCTGTCATTGTGGATGAAGTCTTATCCTTCTTCAGAAAATTCCTGACCTCCATCAAGTGAGAATAGGGACCCTTTGGGTCAAATGGGTTCTTCAAATCCCGGAAGAGGCTAGCCCATTTATGCTTGGGTATTCTCATGACTCCAATTCACATAAAGAATCTCCACCTCACAGTCTGACCTTCTCCAGAAGTCTTCACCATGGCTGCCTATGGGACTTTCAGGAAAAGAGTCGCTATAAAAGACTTCAGTGTACATAAACTTTCTCTTTTTGTGTTGACCTGGTCTACTTGGCAACTGGCTAAAAAATCAGCACTCCTGAGCTAGACACACCCTCACTAGTTTTTCACAAAATATGTGAACAAGGCTCCTGGCCTTGAGCTGGGGCTTCACAGACATTGCTACATTTCTAAGATAAAGAAGTTACAAACTGGGCTCCATGGAAAAAGCTGGCAGGGGGAAAAAAGACAGGAAAGAAAAAGGTCTCCCCCTCCCAGGTGTTCTTGAAAATTTAACTTGCCCAGACCTAAGGAAAAAACAGAAACAAAAACTGCCTTTTGTGAACTTCTGAAGACTATGAACTTCTGAGCCCCTTCCCTTTCATGTTGGGTACAAAATTCTGAAACTACATAAACTTAGGTTTCATGGGATTAATTGATTACAACAGAAGCAATGCCCTCTGAATCTGGTTGCAACCAAATAAGACTGTTTCCCTGTCTTTGATGCTATCTTTGGTGCCTTGCCTTGTCCGTCCCTACAACAGTTTAATTCTATATACTTAAACATTGTTTGTGTTTTAATGAAATTGTCAACAGATGTGATTAAATGTGTAATGCTGCGGATGTTTCCCAGAGTGCTCTATCATGACACAGATTCATTTGAAGTTCAAATAGGGGGGCATACAATCCGGTTCCTCTGAAAACATATATCCCTCACCTTAGCCATTCCATTGCAAATAGGAGTTGCTTCAGGGTTGGGCAGAGGAACCACTGCCGTGGTCCATGGGACACAACGAATGACCCAATTAGGAGCAGGAATATATAAAAACTTAAAGATATTAGTAACCTCCATCACAGCTTTGCAGGAATCTTTAACCTTTCTCTCTGAAGTTGTTTTACAGAACAGTAGAGGGTTGGATCTCTTTTTCACTAGAGAAGGGGGCCTTTGTGCTGCATTGAGGGAAGAATGTTTTTTTAATGTCGACCATAATGGAGTTGTAAAATAATCTATGAGTAAATTAAAAAGATGCCTTGAAGAGAGTCAAGGAGAGAGAGAGGCCCAAAAATGGTGGTTTGAGTCTTGGTTTACACAGTCCCCCTGGTTAACTACGTTTTTATCAACTCTGGCCCGTCCAATAATAATCCTCATATTATTGCTAACTATAAAACCCTGTTTCCTCAACCATGTAATTTATTTTCTCCAAGCTCAAATTGGACAAGTTAAACTTATGGTAATACCCCACTAGAAAACATAGAATGTGACATCCCCCAATGATCATTTTTATGATTAAAAGTTGCCAGAAGAAGTGGGGAATGAAAGGTCAATAAAATATATACTTGTCACTTCCTGTTTTTCTGTACACTTAACAAAACACTGTTGAAATGTTGAGAAATATTTCCTAATCTTGTCCCAGAATGTGCTGTCCCCAACGACCAAACTGCAGAATGTACTCCCTCACCCGGTTGAATGCAAACCACCCACTCACCCTGAACCATCAATAAACTTTCCTTTCTGCCCTCTCCAAGAAAAGTATATAAACTCTCCATAAGCTCTTCTCAGGGCTCTCTGCTCTAATTAAGTGAGCTCTGAGCCCCAGCATGTTGGACCCCAAATAAACCCTTTGCTGTTGCATGATGTATTCTCTTGGTAGTCTCTTCCTCCGATGCTCGCACGACCTTTACTTGGATGATTGAATATAGAAGAGAACATCCATTCAAAAACTGATAGTCGGAAGGATTAGGAAGAAGAGTGAATATAGAATTTGGAAAAAAAGTTCTTTAGCAATACGGTTTTGGTTAGACAGTGAATGTAAATGTCAACACAAGTTAAGAGTCAGTCACAATGATGAACAGGGGAAAATATGTAGGAAAGCAGATATCAATAGAGACATTATGAAATCAGGCTAAGTATAAAGTCAGTGAGAGGATTAGACATTTTCAACAGGGTTGAGTTTGAATACACAATCTTAGGAAGAAACAAATATGTACTCACCAATAGGACTGACATTTGAGAGCATTAGGCAACATCACATGGATGATTCTAGTAATCCTTTCTCACTTTCCATTTAGGCTTTGGTACAATCATAAGTGTGACCTTTGTATTTTGTGTCCAGAATATTACTCTGATGAAATGTATATGTAGATCAGGTGACATGAGTATTTCTTCCACCTTTTCTGAGGGCCATATTTTGAAGATGAATAAATTAGTATTGGGGGTACAGAGAGGTGTACACATTGTCTATGAATATAGAGATAATGTATGAATACACCATACAGTGAATAAATAATATAACTAGTTCCACTTTAAATAATGGATTGAATTGATATCTTAAAATATATAAGAAATCTTATATTGATATACAATCATTCATTCCAACGAGGTATACATCTAATGGTAATATTAGAGTTATGTTTTCTCATGAAGGGTGTGTGAGTTTTGCTTCAAAACTGATTATGGATTTGGAAAATATTGTGTTTGGAAAGAAGTCTCATAAAAATACCAGTCAACAAACATAGAGGAATTCATGTGTTCTGAATAGAAAGTGATTGAAAGTGAAACAAATGCAAATAATTTTGCTAACTTGTGAATGAAATACATATCCGATGATATGCATAACCTGAAGAAATAGTAATGTACCAGGTTTGAATGAAAATGAACGTCAAAACATACATCATGTCCCATAGTAATCTACTTGGATTGATGTTAAACAGGGTCAGTTACTGTAGAATAATTAGGATTTGTATGCACCATTCACTGAAGTTAGTTTTCAGTATTAGAAAATAAATATGTATTTCAGGTGGATGAATAATTCTGAGAATAATCTTGTGAAAAGTTGATTATAAATCCACATACATGAATATGAGTGAATTTAGGGAGTGTAAAATAAGACATATATATTTCATATTTTGAAAAATCTGGAATATATATATATATATATATATATATATATATATATATATATATACACACACACACACACACACACACACACACACATATATACAAAAGAACCCCACAGATATTAAAAGGTAGAAATACATGCAAATCGAAATTCATTATGAAATATATATCATCCACAGATGCAAAAATATTCATTTTACTGGACATGGATTTATGTATAATATTGTAATACTAGGAAGCTCACCCATAGGTTGTATTTTCAGTTCCAACTGCGTTTAGGAGGAGTGATCTCTTCTCATAAGTTGTATCTTCCATCAGCCACCTCACAAATTGTGCATGTGATACCATGTAGGAATCTAAATGTGCATATAAAAATACATGTGTTGAATTGGCTACAAAGCAAGGGAGACAGAAATTCACATATTTGTTTACTTTAAAAACACATGGAGAACTATTTCAATTAAAAATTGTCTACATATTTAACACCTACCGTTTATCATGCAAAAGGCAAGTCCAACTATACAGCATGCATCCTCTGAACTGCTTGTATTTCTATTCTGCTTGGGTTATTTTTCTACATCATTTTAGGATTATTAGTCAGAGTCTAGTAGGGTATATGTTCATGTCAGGGATTCTGTATTTCAATGGAAAATAGGAAAATGAATCTATGAGTATGCAAATATGTGCTACACAAACATCTTCTCACTTTCATCCAGAACAAAGCCTTAACATTACCTAGGGCCCAAGTAAGACACAATGAGAGGGGAAGTGTTAGAAAATCTGTGAATACATATCTGGAATGGAAAATGCTCAGGAATTCACAAACTTGGAGGTGGTAGATGAGTTTCAAAAAGTAAGGGACAGGGTAAACTCTCCACAAACATGGAGCTCTGCTGGCCTAAAGACTTCTTGAGTAACTGCCTCTGAGGATGGGTCCTTGAAATATATGTTGTTGTCAGGAGCTTTAGCTTCCTTTGTAGTGAGACCATCAGAGCTGGATCTGCATCTATGTGACCTGGAGGACATGTTTTCTTATTTTCCAATGAACATGGTGCATCAGTGATGAGTTCTATTTTTGTAGTTAAACTATGGCCATTGGGGAAAAGTGTCTCCCCGTGTGGACTGTGAAGCCCTTTGGTCATCCTCCAATTTTCATTGTCTTTCTTGCTGCTGCATAGGGAGTTTGTTATTTGTTTAACAAAATACAAGGAGTTCAACTGGGACACGGTGCTGGAGGGAGTTCTGTCACGTGTGGTGGGTCAGGGTCTGCAGGAGAATGCACCAACAGGCTTCTATCCCACAGACATTGCCCCCTTGACCATAGCCACCTCATTCTGGACATTGCCCTGAAACTTCTCCATATAACAAGATGTCTTTACATATAAGGGACTCCTGGCTGCACCATGTCAGTCACAAGCCATTCAGAAGCCAATGGAAGATCCACATGGCCCCGCCACAGATGTTTTATTACACACCTGCACACCACTGCTCTAGGCCCACTACTCAGCAGGTTCCAAGTTACTGGAATCTCTGTTCTACACCATTTTCATGAAACCCAGTCAGTCAAGGCACTGTCTGGTATACTCTTGATTAGCAACAGGACATCTACAGGTTCTCCAGTGCCACCTGGTCATGGGAAATTCAAAAATTCCGTGGTATTTATCTAGCCATTTTTCAATAATACAGTTGGAGGCTCTGTGGGTTTCAATTAATTCAGGAACCATTAAATGGTGAGGAAGCTCGTTTCAATGAAAATTCTGCAGAACTATCACAGGCAAGGCTTCCCAAAGAGTGCCCAAATGGTCACATGAATCCAGGCCCATTGAGGTCTACAATGTGAGCTCCATGTGTGTATTGACTCTCACCTATGGCTGCCAAGTCCTTAAGAATAAAATCATATGATATACTGGCTGAGATTCCCAGTGCTCTGTGCAAATCCACCCTGGGCGTAGATCTCAGTTTCCAAGGCGACTCTCATGTGTGGCCTCTTAAAATCCCAACACAATTCATGGCAATACTTCTCTGAGGTCAGTTCCAGAACTCAGTCTCTAAGGGGAATCACACCAGAGAACAAGCCCAGGTGGACCCAGTCATCTCTTCCAACCACCACACAAATGACCAAAATTAAAACCAAAATACTGCCACATGGCCCAAATCTTCTTCCATATCATAACCTCTGACTGGAGGTTACCATGAAGGGTGCAGCCCAAGTTGGTGTCCAAAATAAGCTCCCTTCCCCCTCATTCGCCTAAAGTCAGTGTGGCCTGGACACCATTCCTGTGAACCAAGAGTGATCAAATAGGCCTGCCGTTAATACTGCTCGACTTTTCCATGGGCCTGGTACAGAGGAGGAAGACAGGGAAGCAGGGCTGAGAGCAGCTCCTTGGATCTGAGAATGAGGAAGGAGAGATGTAAAAGAATAATGGGCATGGGTTTTGGGATTTTCCTAGCAACAGAAACATGAGCAGTAGAACATGTAGAACAGAGGGGGAAACGGGAGTGAGTATACTAAAAAGCCTGTGAGGGACTTTAAATTTTTAGTAACCGTTTTCAGTGATGACAAAGCAACATTAAAGGCCATTTTCATTACATCTTGGATACTGGTATGTGGGTTCTCCTCAGCTGGTTTGAGATTTTGTTTAGCTGGTAAGAGGACCTGTTGGGACCCAGTGCGGCCACTGACAAGAAAAGAGAGGAGTGAGTGAGTGGAGGGGTACCTCAGTAGCTGCTACCTCAGGAAGGGGGCAGTGGTCTGAGATCCAGCGGAGGTTTGGGTTTTTGATCTATTAATTGTAGGGGAGAAATCAAGTTGCTGATGTGGGAGTGACAGCAGAGAGTCTGGAGTAGAAGGCTGAGGGTGAGCATCTATTGGAGAAGCATAGTTCAGGATGTGAGCAAAGGAGGGAAAAAGCCTCCACATAGGGGAATCTTCTTTCACCCTTTTGAGCACTTGTAGAAGTTAAAAAGGTCACACATAATTTGAGGATCTAGAGACCCCTCTGTGGGCCATCAGGTTTGGTTATCTAATTGGTAATAATGCCAATATTGTGTACAAAATTTGATGAGGAGTTTGGGTTCCATCTGGAAGTCCCTGTATGCTGACATCCCCATGACTTACAGAAGAAGTCGGCTTTCCCCCACACAGCTGTGACTGTTTATGGCTTTCACTGTCCGCCAGGCAAACATAGTAATCTAGGATAACCAACCTGCATGTGGCTCACGTGTCCCTACAAACATAATGTTTGTTTCCATTATCTATGTATGGAAGGGATTTAATGGAATTTTAGTGTAATCCTCTTCATCAGGGATATCCCAATAGATAAGACTTATAGCCAGCTGAGAAATGTCTGGGTGGAGAGATGGTCATCAGGTCCTTAAGGGGGATGTATGCAAGATAGACCATACTTCCGGTTTTCTTCCTAAATTCTGGCCACTCTCAAGAATAGGCTCATGGTTTGGTGTCCAAGATATGTACCACCTCCAAGCTCTGTGACATGGACATGTACTGGATAGCTGAAGGAAATGGCGAGCATCTTATAAAACTCAGATATCAGTGTGACCAGTAAAGTCTCAGTGGAGAAACCGTGCTTTAGGCCTTTTGCTTACCTTTTGTTCTGTTCCCCAGTAAGTCAGGAAGGTTGATGCCTCAGGCAACACCTCTGTGAAGCCTGAAGAAAATATTTTTCAAATGGAAATGAATAGGCCTCACCTGTGGCTCTCTGCTTAATTGCTTTGGAAAGGGGTGTGTCTGAATCAGCCTCTTGGCCCTATGTGAGGCTGTGGCTTACATTGTCAGCACCTGATGGATGTAAAGAAAGATCCCATGTGTGCATCCAAAACCAAAATGGCCAAAAAAGCAGTTATTGTGGATGAACTCTCTCACCTTCCACTGTAAGGTTCCTTACCTCCATCAAGTGAGAATCCGTATCCTTTGGGTCAAATGAGTTCTTCAATGCCCTGCAGAGGCTAGCCTAGAGGTGCTTGTGTTTTCTCTGGGCTCCAATTCACATTAAGAATCTAAACCTCACAGTCAGAAGGCATCAAATTGGAGAAGCAGAGCAGTATTAACGGCACACCTATTTGATCACTCCTGGTTCACATGAAGGGTGTCCAGGCCACCCTGACTTAGGCCAATGAAGGGCAAGGGAGCTTATTGTGGACACTGTTTTGGGCTGCATCCCTCATGGAAACCTACAGCTTGAAGTTAAGATGAGTGTTTATATGGAATAAGATGAGGGTGATGTGGGAGTGTTTTGGTTTTAATTGTGGTCATTTGTGTGAGGGTTGGAAGAGAGGTGTAGGTAAACCTGGGCTGGAACTCTGGTGTGTTTCCCCTTAGAGACTGAGTTCTGGAACTGACCTCAGAGAAGTATTGCCATGAACTGTGTTATGATTTTAAGGAGGCCACGCATGAGAGTCGCCCTTGGAAACTGAGATCTAGGCCCAGGGTGGCTTTCCACAGAGCACTAGGTATCTCAGCTAGGATATCACATGATTTTATTCTGAAAGACTTGGCAGTCATAGTTGAGAGTCAAAAGACACATAGACCTCACATTGTAGACCTCAATGGGCCTGGCTTCATGTGACCTTTTGGCTACTCTTTGGGAAGACATTCATGTGAGTGTCCTCCAGAGATTTCACTGAAATGAGGTTCCTCACCATTTAATGGTTCCTGAATAAATTGAAACATACAGTGCTTCCAACTTCAACCTTGAAAAATGGATAGATAAATACCATGAAATTTTTGAAATTCTAATGACCAGGTGGCACTGGAGAACCTTTTTATGCCCTGTTGCTGATCATGAGTGTACCAGATAATGCCTTGATTTACTGGGTTTCATGAAAATGGTGTAGAACAGAGATGCCAGTAAGTTGTAGACTGCTCAATTGAGGGCACGAGCTGTGGTGTGCAGGTTTGTGATAAAACATTTGTGGTGGGGCCATGTGGATCTGCCATTGCTTCCAAATGGCTTGTGACTGACGTGCTGCAGCCCGTAATCCCTTATATGTTTGATCTCTTCATATAAAAGCATCTTGTTATATGGAGAGGTTTCAGGACAATGTTCAGAATCAGGTTGCAATGGTCAAGGGGGCAAGTTATGTGATATAGAAGCCTGGTTGATGTATTCTCCTGCAGACCCTGACCCACCACACCATTAAATTTTGAGGAAGCTCATTTCAATGAAAGCTGTGGATAACTCTCACAGGCAAGGCGTCCCAAAGAGTGCCCAAAAGGTCACATGAAGCTAGGTCCATTGAGGTCTACAATGTGAAGTCTATGTGTGTTTTGAATCTCAACTATGGCTGCCAAGTCTTTCAGAATAAAATCATGTGATATTCTGGCTGAGATACCCAGTGCTCTGTGGAAAGCCACACTGGGCCTAGATCTCAGTTTCCAAGGGCGACTCTCATGCATGGCCTCCTAAAATCCCAACAAAATTTATGGCAATACTTCTCTGAGTTCATTACCAGAACTCATTTTCTAAGGGAAATCACACCAGAGTTCAAGTGGGGAAGTTTTTGAACCCCTGTGGGAGTCTAATCCAGGTTTGTTGGCCAGATGTTCCTGTTTCTGGGTCTATCCACTCGAAAGCAAACAGCAACTGACTGTCCTTATGTAGTGGCAAGCAGAAGTAAGCATCTTTTAAGTCCAGCATAGTGTACCATTACCTCTCCGGATTCAGAGTGCTAAGCAAATTATGTGGATTGGGTACCGTGGGGTGAATGTCCTGCAGTCTGTTTTTGATCTCTTTTAGGTCTTGAACAGGACGGTAGTCCCCAGTTACTGGCTTTCTTACTGGTAGCAGGGGGGTATTCTAGGCCGATTGACAGGGCCTTAGGACACCAAGAGCCAGGTATTTCTGAATATTGGGCCTTATCCCATCCTTAGCTTCTTTGATTAGAGGATATTGTTTAACACTGATTGGAGAGGTAGAGGCTTTTAATTCTACTACTATTGGAGGTTTTTTTATGGCTAGACCTAACCCAGCAGTTTCTGCCCAGGCATTAGGATAATCTTTTATCAATTTCTGGGATAGTTTTCCTGTTTGATCAGTTCTAGGGCGCGCGAAGAGTTGATGTTCATCTTCTACGGACATAGTCAAAGCCGTGACTATGGGAGTTTTTACTGAAGCATTTAGAAACACCACTTGGGGACCATCAGGGTTAAAGGTTATTCTAGCCCCGAGTTTTGTAAGCAGATCCCTGCCCATCAACGGGGCCTGGCATTCTGGGATTACTAGAAAAGGGTGGTGGACTTTTCCATTTCCTACGTCCATTGTCCTCTTAGTTGTCCAAGCTCATTATCTACTGTCATTAGCCCCTTGAACAAGCGACCATTTATTTGATAGGGGGCCCAGTGGGGTCTTAAAGGTTGAGTATACTGGTCCTGTTTTCACTTCAAAGTTCAATGGGGTTTCCTCCACTTAAAATGTTACCCTGAGCTTGCGGAGGAGATCCGAGTCCCGACTTCCCTAGTCCTGTTCTAGAGTCAGCACAGCAGTCTGGCATCTCTGCTTTTTTTGGGGGCACTCTTTGGCCCAGTGTCCTTTTTCTTTACAGTAGGCACATTGACCTGAGGCCAGGGACAGCCTTTGGCATGGGCCCATGTATCCCTTCCTATCTCCGTGCTTTTTAACTTCTGGCCTATTTACTGCTCTGACCAGAACCTTAGCCAGTGCTTTAGTCTGCCTTTTGCTCCTTTCATCCTCCTTTTGTTCCCTTTCCTTCTGTCTCCTCTGTTCCCATTCCTCCTCAGTTTCTTTCTTATAATATATTTTCTCAGCTTCTCTGACTAAATCTCTTAAGGTCATATCTTGTAATCCATCTAGACGTTGCAACTTTTTCTTAATATCTAGGGCAGCCTGCTGGATAAAGGCCATTGCAACAGATGTCTTTTCGTACTCTGAGAATCAAAAGGAGTATATTTTCTAAATGCTTCCATAATTCTCTCCAAAATCATAGAGGGAGACTCATTAGGCCTTTGGATAATCTCTCTTACCATGGCCAAATTAGTCGGCCTTCTGGCGGCCACTCAGAGACCCGCTATTAGAGGCCGGTGATAAGTGGACAGATGCTACCTAACTTCAATGGTGTTGGGGTCCCAGTTTGGTCGGTTGATCGGCCCATAGGGATGGAGAGGGAGCATCACAGGGGTTTCTGAGTTTTTTATTATCTGTCACTGGCGGGTTCCTTTAGATGGCCCAGCTTCCACCAGAGGAGGAGGGGCTGCTGCTGCTGCTGCTGTGAAGTCCCCTGGAGGGCTTGGGACTGGCCCAATTGCCTCTAGTGGCGGAGAGGCTGTGTCAGCGGCAGGAGGATCATCTGGAACGTGTTCGGTGTTGGGGAGCCAGGGTAGAGGATAAGGAGGGGGAGGAGTGTCCAGTCTTGTGACTCAGGGAGAATGGAGGGAAGCGGGGGGAGTGGAAGGTTTGAATGATAGGATCCTGGGGAAGGGGTATATGGCTATTGATCTGGGTGGCCACGTGGTCCCGGCTGAAAGACAATATCTCTGATTTTCGGATTAGAGGGAAGCGGAAGGATCCTTCTGGGGGCCACCCGACTTTGAGAATGGGCCATTCTGAAGCACAGAGAGTCTGCCAGGTCCGGCATTTTACTGAAAAATAAAGATTCTGGGCCCTTGAGCGGACATCAGTCCAATGATCAACGGTCAGGGACAGAACCGTGGAAGTGATTTGTCCCATAATGGGAGTTACTCAAAGAGAGACAGTGAAGACACAATCGCAACACAGACAAAGACAAACAGTAAACGTTTAACGTGTGTCCAAGACAAAGATTAGAACTGAGTAACTGGCAAAACCTGATGTGTTAGACAATAAAGACAGACAATAAACTCAACATGAGTTCAGGACAATGAACAAAATTGAGTAGCCGGCAAAACCTGATGGGCTGGCAAACCGAATTCTGAAGCAAAATATAACCGAGTTGAGGAAACTACTATTCCTTGATTTCCCTCGTCCCCTGGAGTGTCCCACAGGGACGTGGCCTGCAGCTCTGTGACACGTCTGTCAGCCACTATCAGAGAGAGCTAATGCTCTTCACCGACAGCCACTTTGCCAAGCCCTAACCTGAAACCCGAAACCAGAAAGAGGCGCCTTACTTACCCTGAGAGAAGTCCCTTGGGGTCTTTCATCTGCCACGCCAAATATCTCACCTGGGGCCTCCAGATGAAAAGGTGGGGTGAACATCGGAGGAAAACACCATCAACAGGCTTTCTCATGCAACTCTAAAGGGTTTATTGGGGGTCCAGCATGCTGGAGCTCAGGACTCACTTCAGAGGAGCAAAGAACAAAGAGCCCCGAGAACAACTTGAGCACAGTTTATATACATTCTTTAGAGAGGGCAGGGACTTTACATACATCATAGCCTCCTTTAGCAAATCATCATATACCAAGAGAAAATCAAATAACAACTCTAAAACATGATTAGAACATTCATTGGCGGGAACAGGTCGGGCAGGGGGTGATTGATCAGCCCTAAGAAGGGGTATACATTTAAACTGATTGGTTGAAGCCCTGAGATGTATACGTGGTGAGCTGCACGGTTTCTGGGAAGGGGTTGTTAAGTACCTAGGTGGTCAGGGAAGATTTCAACACACACCTAATGTGCAGATCTGGAAATTGTCTTAACTGCCACCGGAATTTCAGGTGCTGAGTGCAGCTTGGAAACTTTAGGAAACCTGGTTCTTTACATTTCAATTTCAATTTCTTTTATTCTTTCAGAACCTTACAGAGAAAGGCGAGAGACTTCATCAACAATGACTGCAATTTTGGCCATTTTGGTTTTGGATGCACACATGGGATCTTTTTTTAGATCCATCTGGTGCTGATAATCTAAGCCACAGCCTCAAACAGGGCCAAGAGGCTGATTAAGTCATATTCATTTCCAAAGCAATTACTACTCTGAGGTCAGTTACAGAGCTCAGTCTCTGAGGAGAATCAAACCAGTGTTCTAGCGCAGATGAACCCAGTCATCTCTTCCAACAGCCACACAAGTGACCACAATTAGAACCAAACAATCCCACATGGTCCTCATCTTCTTCCATGTAGTCACTCATCATAACCTCTGCCTGGAGGTTTCCTTAAATGGCACAGCCCAAGAGAGTATCCAAAATAAGCTCCCTTGCCCTTCATTTGCCTAAACTCAGGGTGGCCTGGACACCCTTGAAGTGAACCAGGATTGATCACATAGTTCTGCCATTAATACTGCTCTTCTTGTACAATTTGAGGCCTACTGACTGTCAGGTATTGATTCCTTATTTGATTTGGAGTCATGATTAAACACAAGCACCTCTGCAGGGATTGGAAGAACTCATTTGACCCAAAAAATCCCTATACTCCCTTGATGGAGGTCAGGAATCTAATAGAGGAAGGCAAGAGACTTCATCCACAATGACTAATCTTTTTGCCATTTTGGTTTTGGATGCACACATTGGATCTTTCTTTAGATTCATCAGGTGCTGAGAATCTAAGCCACTGCCTCACACAGGGGCAGGAGGCTGATTCAGACACATCCCTTTCCAAAGCAATTAAGCAAAGTTATTGATCTGGGTGGCCACGTGGCCACTGGTGAGGCCCATTCATTTCCATTTGAAAACTGTTTTTTTCAGGCTTCACAAAGTGGTGGCCTGAGGCAAAGACCTTCCTGACATTCAGGGCAACAGAACAATATGTAAGCAAAAGGCCCAAAGCAGGGTTTCTCCACTGAGACTTTTCTGGTCACACTGATATCTGAGTTTTCTGAGATGCTTGCCATTCCCTTCAGCTATCCATTACATGGCCATGTCGCAGAATTTAGAAGTGGTACATATTTTGGAAACAAAACCATGAGCCTATTCTGGCGAGTGGCCAGAATTCAGGAAGAAAACAGGAACTTAGGAAGATAGTAGGTGTTGCCCATCGATAAGACAAAAGGCAGTCCATTCCTATAATGGGTAGGATGAATGCTGGGAAGCTTTCTACTAGACAGGAAACATCCATTGATGCATTCTCTTTTCTAATGTCTACAACCACGGACACAGTGGGATACACAGACACAGAAACACTCGCCTTGTCAAAGGACTTTCTAAAAACAGTCCACTCCAAACCAAGTAAACCGCCTTTTCTACCTATTCTCAGAACATGAGACAAAACCACAAACTCACACCCACACTCAAAAAGGCACCTCCTTCCCCCAAGTAAGTCTGTGACTATCCAGAGTCTCCTCTGACTGGTGGGCCATACTATGTTCCCCCAAGGTGGCCTGTTCTGTCTCAGATCTGGTCTTTTTGTCAAACTCTGTGAAGTTGTCAGGAGCCTGCGCTGACCACTACATGCTTTCTCAGGGAAGGCTCTCCTCGCATCTGACCATCCTCACATCAGTAGGTACCAAAAAAGACACACTCTGTCCTTGGTAAATCCAAACAAGTCAGCCCACTGGTACTGGGACTGGGACTGGCTGTGTGTTCCTGTCTTCCTGGAACCCAAGTTAAGAGAGTTCCATCACCAAAGAAGTGAGGTAGGTCAATTCCTTCAGGAACTGAATGAAGTCAGTTCCTTGGCAAACACTATTTTATTAAATTTTCAAAATAATTATGAAAACAGAAATCAAGGTAAGATTTGAAGTCCAGAAGGGCCCTTGATTGGGATACTTAGCATTGAATTAGGTTCTGCACAGATGTCCGACATAAATCAATATACAATGGCATAGGACCTTGTACCTTGGATGATTGAAGGTAGAAGAGAACTTCCTGTCTAAAAGGGATAGTCGGTAGGATTAGGAAGATAGTCAGTAGGTTCAGGAAAAAGAGTGAGTATAGGATTTAGACCAAAAGTTCTTTAGCAATCAAGTTTGGGTAGAGAGTGAACAAAATATCAGCACATGTGAAGAGTCAGTCACAATGATGAATGGGGGAAAACATGCAAGAATGCAGATATCAATAGAGACATGAAATCAGGCAAAGTATAAAGTGAGTGATAGGATTAGACATTTTCAACATGGTTGATGTTGAATATATAATCTTTGGAAGAAACAAATATGTAGTCACCAATAGGATTGACATTTGAGAGCATTAGGCAACCTGGACATGGTTGTTTTTGTAATCCAAGCTCACGTTCTATTTCGCTTTGGTGAAAGGTTAATAAAATAGGCACTTGTCACTTCCTGTTTTTCTGTATGCTTAACAAAACACTGTTGAAATCTGGAGAACTGTTTGCTAATTTTGTTCCCAGAATGTGCTGTCCCCAACTGCCAAACTGAGGATTGTACTCCCTCACCCGCTTGTACCAAACCTCCCACTTGCTCTGACCCATCGATAAGTTTCCCTCCCTGCCCACTCCAAGAAAAGTATATAAGGTCTGATTAAGCTGTTCTCAGGGCTCTCTGCCGAGAAAAAAACCATTGTGCAGATACCACCCCCATCTAACAAGAGACAACTCAAGAGAGTTTCTTGGGACTGCTGGCTTTTGCAGGTATGGATACCTGGGTTTGTGTTCTTAGCTTCTCCTTTATACCCGCTGTTAAATGAGGATGCCCAATTCCAATGGACCCTTTGAGCACCAGCAAGCTTTTGATAACATCTAAGGACACTGACATTGAATTCCTCAACTTCACTGAGCCCAGCCTTCAATTACAGAAAGCCCTACACTACTTTAAAAATGTACATCAACTCACTCACCTTGGTTAAAAGAAACTGCAGGCATTCCTGAAGGATCAAGAACAGAGTTTTCGATTAACCAACTCACAGCGAAAGGAAATATCTGAACGGGTAACAAAAGCCTGTCAGATATGTCAATTGGTTAATGCTTACCATTCCAAGCTTCCTGCAGGAAAGTACCTATGAGGAACCAGACCAGGACAATTCTGAGAAGTGGACTTTACTGAAATTAAGCCAGCATGGTATGGACTTAAATATCTCTTAGTCTTTGTAGATACATTTTCAGGATGGATTTAAGCCTTTCCCACAAAATAAAAATTAACGGCGCAAATGATGGTCAAGAATATCCTGAAAGATATTTTCCAAGATACGGCCGGCCTAAAGTAATAGGTTCTGATAATGTACCGGCGTTCATGGCCCAGGTAAGTCAGGGGTTAGCCAGGACCCTAGAAATTAATTGGAAGTTACATTGTGCTTGTAGACCCCAGAGCGCAGTACAGGTAAAAAATAAATAGAACCATTAAAGAGACCTTAAAGAAATTAAGCTTAGAGACCAGAATAAAAGATTGGACTATGCTCCAGCCTTATGCACTGTTTCATGCAAGAAATTCTCCCTCTGTTTCTTTGTGTAACCTCACCCCCTATGAAATTCTCAATGGTGTCCCTCCTCCAGTAAGGGACCTAACCCCAACTCTAAGACCGAACGATCCCTTCCACACCCCCTTGCTTGACAGACTAAAAGTTCTCGAAAGAACTCAGCGATACCTGTTGAAACACCTGGCCACTGCCTACCAACCTGCAGACGAGGGGACTCCACATCAATATCAAGAGACTTCATCTACATAAGATGACATCAGGTGTCATCCCTGGAACCCCGCTGGAAAGAACCATACCAGGTGCTACTTATAACACCTACAGCGGTAAAAGTAGACGGAATCACTTCCTGGATCCATGCCTCAAGTCTCAAGCCTGTGCCCTATCCAGACTCTGGCTGGAAACTGGAAAAGACTGGTAACCCTTTCAAATTTTGTATTCACCATACGGATATGGCTATAGACTCTCCCCTTGGCCACCAGTAGTCCTAACCCTCATCAGCCTGTTCAGCAGCAATTGCTGATCACAAATTCTACTAGACAAAAAGTATGGTCTATCTTGCATACAGCCCACTTAGGTACCTGGTGGCCTTCTCTCCATCCAGACATTTGTCAGCTGGCTATAGGTCTTTCCTATTGAGATATTCCTGATGAAGAGGATCCCACTAAAATTCCATTAAATACCTTCTGTACCATAGATAATGGAAACAAATATTATGGATATAGGGACACGCTAGCCAGATGCAGGTTGGCTAGCCTAGATTACTATGTTTGCCAGGCAGAGTATCAAAGCCACAAACAGCCATAGCTGTGTGGGGGAAAAGCTGACTTCTTCTGTAAGCCATGGGGATGTGAGCATACAGGGGGTGCCTGGTGGAAAACAACTGCTCATCAAATTAAGTACACAGCATTGACCATATTAACAAATAGAGAAAGAAAACTGATGGCCCACAGAGGGGCCTCTAGGTCCTCAAATTCTGTGTGACCTTTTTAACTTCTGCAAGTGCTCAAAAGAGTGAAAGGAGAGTCCCCTATGTGGAAGCCTTTTCCCTCCTTTGCTGACATCCTGAACTATTCTTCTCCAATAGATTCTTACCCTCAGCCTTCTGCTACAGACTTTCTGCTGTCACTCCCACCTCAGCAACCTGATTTCTCCCCTCCAATTACTAGATCCAAAACCCAAACCTCCGCCGGTTCTCAGACCATTGCCCCCTTGCTGAGGTAGCAGGCACTGAGGCACCCCTCCACCCACTCCCTCCTCTCTTCTCCTGTCAATGCCTGCACCCCGTCCCACCAGGTCCTCTTACCAGCTAACCCAAAGCTCAAACCAGCTGAGGAGAACCCTCAGACCCCTATCCAAGATGTAATGAAAATGGCCTTTAAAGTTGCTTTGTCATCACTGAAAACACTTTACTAAGAATTGAAAAGCCCTCACAGGCTTTTTGGGATACTCACTTCGGTCTTCCCCTTGGCACTATCTGTTCTACTGCTCAAGTTATTGTTGCTAGGAAAATCACAAACCCCTTTCCTATTATTCTTTTATATCTCTCCTTCCTCATACTCAGATCCACCAACCGGGTCTTACCCCCCGCCTTTCCCATCTTCCCCCTCTGTACCAGGCCCACAGAAAAGTCTGAACTGAATTCTCCAGAAGTTTTCACCATGGCTAACTTTAGGACTTTCAGCAAAAGAGACCCTATAAAAGAGTTCAATGTAGATAAACTTCCTGTTTTCGTGTTGCCTGTTCTACTTGGGCACTGGCTTGAAAAATCAACACTCCTAAGCTAGACACCCCCATACTAGTTTTTAACAAAATATGTGAACAAGGCCCCTGTCCTTGAGCTGGGGCTTCAAAGAGATGGCTACATTTCTAAGATAAAGAATTTACCAACTGGGCTCCATGGTAATAGCTGGCAGGTAGAAAAAAAAAAGAGAGAAGAAAAAAGCTTAGGTGTCCTTAAAAATGTTACTTGCCCAGAACAGAGGGAAAAAAAAAACAAATCTTCTTTTTGTGAAATTTGCAGACTGTGAACTTCTGAGCCCCTTCCCTTACATGTTGGGTACAAAATTATGAAACTAACTAAACTTGAGGTTCAGGGGATTCATTGATTACAACAGAAGCAATGCCTTCTAAATCAGGTTGCAACTAAATATAACTGTTTCCCTGTCTTCCATTCTATCTTAGGTACCTTGCCTTTTCCATACCTAAAACAGTATAATTCTATATACTTAAACATTGTTTATGTTTTCATAAAATGGTCAACAGATATGATTAATAATGTAATGATGCAGATGTTTCCCAGAGTGCTCTATCATGACACAGTATCATTTAAAGTTCAAATAGTGGGGCATACAACCCGGTTCTGCCAGGAACGTGTTTTCCTCACTTTAGCCATCCTTTTGGGAATAGGAATTGCTGCAGGGGTGGGCACAGGAACCACTGCTCTAGTTCATGGGACACAAGAAATGACCCAATTAGAAGCAGCAGTATACAAAATCTTAAAGATAGTAAAAACCTCCATCACAGCTTTACAGGAATCTTGAACCTCTCTCTCTAAAGTTGTTTAACAGAACAGGCGAGGGTTGGAACTCCTTTTCATGAGAAAAGGGGGCATTTATGCTACATTGAGGGAACAATGTTTTTTTATGCCGACCATACTGGTTGTAAAAGAATATATGAGTAAATTAAGAAGACGCCTTGAAGAGCGTCAACGAAAGAGAGAGGCCCAAAAAGGGTGGTTTGAGTCTTCGTTAACATAGTCCCCCGGGTTAACTACGCTTTTATCAGCCCTGGCTGGTCCATTAATAATCCTCATTATTTGCTAACTGTAGGAACTTGCTTGCTCCACCATGTAGTTTCATTTCTTCAAGCTCAAATTGGACAAGTTAAACTTTTGGTAATCAGACAAAAATATACGCCACTAGCAGGCATAAAATATGACACCGTCCAATGATCACATTTATGATTAAAAGTAACGAGAAGAAGTGGGGAATGAAAGGTTAATAAAAAAGGTATTTGTCACTTCCTGTTTTTCTGTATGCTTAACAAAACACTGTTGAAATCTTGAGAGCTATTTGCTAATCTTATTCCCAGAATGTGCAGTCCCCAACTGCTAAACTGCAGATTGTTCTCCCTCACCCGGTTGCACGCAAACCGGCCACTCGCCCTGAACCATCAATAAACTTCCCTCCCTGACCTCTCCAAGGAAAGTAAATAAGCTCTGCTTAAGCTGTTCTCAGGGCTCTCTTCTCTATACAACTGAGCTCTGAGCCCCAGCATGCTGGACCCCCAATAAACCCTTTGCTGTTGCATGAGACAATCTTTTGGTGGTCTCTTCCTCCGACGCTCAAATGACCTTTACATTGGTACAATCATGAGTGTGATATTTGCTTTTTGTGTCCAGAATATTACTGTGATAAAATGTATATGTATATCATGTGACATGAGTATTTCTTCCACCATTTCTGGGAGCAATATTTTGAACATATATAAATTAGTATTGGGGGCACAAATAGGTGTACCCTGTGTCTATGAATATAGAGATATTGTATGAATAGACCATTCAGTGAATAAATAATATAACTAGTTCCAACTTTAAATAGTGGATTGAATTGATATCTGAAAAAATATAGGATATCTAATATTGATATATACGTTCATACATTCATTACAAAAAGTTATACATAATTTAGTTTAAAAAGGAAGCTCACACATATGTTGAATTTTCATTTCCAACAGCATTTAGGAGGAGTGATCTCTTCTCACAATTTGTGTCTGAAAATTCAGCCACCTCCCAAGAATGTACGTGTGGGACCAGGTAGGATTCTATATGTGCATATAAAAATACATGTGCTGAATAGGCTACATAGAAAGGGAGACAGGAATTCACATATTTGTTAACTTTAAATTCACATGGAGAACTATTTCAACAAAAAATTGACTTGATTTATAACTCCTACCCTATATAATGCAAAAGGCCCGTCCAACTATACAACATGCCTCCTCTGAACTGCTAGTATTTCTATACTTTTTTGCGTAATTTTTCTCCATCTTATTAGGATTAGTAGTCAGAGTCTAATAGGGTAGGTTTTAGTGTCAGGGATTCAGTATTTTAAACTGTGGCCACTGGGGGCCTAGTGTCTCCCTGTGTAGACTGTGAAACCATTTGGTCATCCTCCACTTTTCCTGGTGTTCCTTGCTCCTGCACTGAGAATTTGATATTTGCTTCACAAAATACAACGAGTTCAACTGGGACACAGTGCTGGAGGGAGTTCTGTCACTTGTGGTGTGTCAGGGTATGCATGAGCATGCACCAAACTGGCCTATATACCGCATAGCTTGCCCCCTTGACCATAGCAACCTGATTCTGTATATTACCCTGAAACCTCTCCATATAACAAGATGCCTTTACTTATAATGGTCTCCTGCCTGCACTATGTCCATCTCAAGACATTTGAAATCCAATGGCAGATCCACATGGCCCCACCACAGATGTTTTATCACACACCTGCCCACCACTGCTCTAGGCCCGCTACTCAGCGGGCTCCATCTTACTGGCATCTCTGTTCTACACCATTTTCATGAAACCCAATGAATCAAGGCACTGTCTGGTACACTCATGATCAGCAATAGGACATCCAAAAGATCTGCAAGCCACCTGGTCATGTGAATTTCAAAAATTTAATGGTATTTTCTAGCCATTTTTCAATAATGAAGTTGGATGCACTGTGGGTTTCTATTCATTCAGGAACCACTAAATGGTGAGGAAGCTCATTTCAATAAAAACTCTGCAGAACTCTCATAGGCAAGGCTTCCCAAAGAGAGTCCAAAAGGTCAAATGAAACCCGGCCCATTGAGGTCTACAATTGAGGTCCATGAGTGTTTTGATATCAACTTAGCCACCCTGGGACTATATCTCAGTATCCAAAGGCGACACTCATGCGTGGCCTCCTAAAATCCCAACACAATTCATGGCAATACTTCTCTGAGGTCAGTTCCAGAACTCACTGTCTAAGGGGAATCACACCAGAGTTCAAGCCCAGGTGGACCCAGTCATCTCTTCCAACCACAACACAAATGACTACAATTAAAACCAAAACACTCCCACATGGCCCTCATCTTCTTCCATATAGACACTTATCAAAACCTCTGCCTGGAGGTTTCCATAAGGGACACAGCCAAAAAAAGTATCCACAATAAGCTCCTTGGCCCCTCATTTGCCTAAAATCAGGGTGGCCTAAACACCCTTCCTGTGAACCAGGAGTTATTAAATGAGCCTGCTTTTTATACTGCTCTGTTTCTCCAATTTGAGGACTACTGACTGTCAGGTATAGACTTTTTATGTGATTTGGATTCATGAGAAAACCCAAGCACATCTGCAGGGCTTTGAAGAACTCATTTGACCCTAAAGAATCCCTATTCTCACTTGGAAGAGGTCAGGAACCTAACAGAGGAAGGAAAGAGTCTTTATCCACAATGACTGATCTTTTTTGCCATTTTGGTTTTGTATGCACACATGGGATTTTTCTTTAGATCCATCAGGCGCTGAGAATCTAAGTCACAGCCACACACAAGGCCAAGAGGCTAATTCAGACACACCCCTTTCCAAAGCATTAAGCAAAGAGCCACAGGTGATGCACATTAATGTCCATTTGAAAACTGTTTTCTTCAGGTTTCACAAAGGGGTGCCCTGAGGCAAAGACCATTCTGACATTCAGTGCTACAGAACAATAGGGAAGCAAAAGGCCCAAAGCAGGGTTTCTCCACTGAGACTTTCCTGGTCACACTGATATCTGAGTTTTCTGAGATGCTCCCCATTCTCTTCAGCTCACCAGTACATGGACATGTCACAGAGCTTGGAGGTGGTACATATCTTGGACACAAAACCATGAGCCTATTCTGGAGAGTGGCCAGAATTCAGGAAGAAATCAGGAACTTAGGAAGATTGTAGGTGTTGCCCATCCACAAGTCAAGCCGCAGTCCATTCATAAATTGGGAAAGATTAATCCTGAGAAGCTTTCCACTAGAGAGGACACATCCATTAATGCATTCTCTTTTCTAATGTCTACAACCACGGACACAGTGGTATACACAGACATAGAAACACTCGCCATGTCAAACGACTTACTAGAAACTCTCCACTGAATACCAAACAAACTGCCTTCCCTACCTATTCTCAGAACATGAGACAAAACCACAAACTTTCACCCACATCCACAAAGGCACATCCTTCCCCCAAGTAGGTCTGTGACAATCCGGAGTGTCCTCTGACTTGTTGGCCATTCTATGTACCCATGAAATGGCCTGTCCTGTCTCAGATCTGATCTCTTTGTTCAAATCTGTGAAGTTGTCAGGAGCCAGTGGTGAGTCACTAACTGCTTTCTCAGGAACGTCCCCTCTTGAGAGCTCTCCTGGCATTTGGCCATCCTCACATCAGTAGGTACCAAGAGAGACTGACTCTGTCATTGGTAAATCCAAACATGTGAGTCCACTGGAATTGAGACTGAGACTGGTTCTGTGTGCCTGGCTTCCTGGATCCCAAATTCAGAGAGTTCCATCACCAAGGAAGTGAGGTAGGTCACTTCCTTCAAGAATTGAATGAAGTCACTACCTTGGCAACCACTTTGTCCTAACAGTTGCTTCCAAGGGTCCCATGAGATAGAGGATGCCCCTACTTTCTGTGACACTTTCATAAGTTAGAATGGAATATCAACCATAGGAAACCAGGAACAGCTCTCCCCAGAGTCCAGGTTTGGTCCATATTCTCTACATTAAAAAGAGAGAGGCTTATTCAGACACATTCCTTCATCCTGACCAGGTTGTCTGCAATGGAAGATGACTTTTGCTCTCTCAGGTCCTAAAAAGCTGCCTACAAGTTCTCCAGGGATCATTTCTGCTTGGACCATTGAGGTTCTCAGCAGGTTAAAGATGCTCTACATTCCTGTATTGTAAAACCAACTCTGTCCCTGGTCTTCTGTAAACGTAGATTGAGGGAACAGTGTATGGTTAGGGTTAATAACAGGTTCAATTTGGGTGAGGAGTCATTCTGCTGGATTAATAATGGCATTGGGAACCTACAATATTTACAAAAATATATAGGTAAAATATAAGTATGAAAACAGAAATCTATTTAGATTTGAAGCCCAGAAGGGCATTAGGCCCTTCATTTGGGATACTTAGCTTTGAATAATGTTCTGCACAGATGTCTCAGATTAATCGATATACAATGTTATAGGACCTTGTACCTTGGATGATTGAATGTCGAAGAGAACATCCAGGCAAAAAGGAATAGTCGGTAGTATTAGAAAGACAGTTGGTAAGTTTAGAAAGAAGAGTGAGTATAAGATTTGGACCAAAATTTCTTTAGCAATAGGTTTTCGGGTAGACAGTGAATGTAAATGTCAGCACGTGTGAAGAGTCAGTCACAATTATGAACAGGGGAAAATATGTTAGAAAGCTAATATCGATAGAGACATTAGAAAATCAGGCAAAGTGTAAAGTGAGAGATAGGATAAGACATTTTCAATAGGATTGAGTTTGAATATATAATCTTAGAAAGAAACAAATATGTAGTCCCCAACAAGATTGACAAGTGGGAGCATTAGGCAACCTGCACATGGATGTTTTTAGTAAGCCATGTTCATTTTCCATTTAGGCTTTGGTACAATCATAAGTGTGATATTTGCATTTTCTGACCAGAATATTACTGTGATAAAATGTATATGTAGATCAGCTTACATGAGTATTTCTTCCACCATTTCTTGTAGCAATATTTTGAATATGTATAAATTAGTATTGTGGGCAAAAATAGATGTACCCTGTGTCTATAAATATAGAGATAATGCATGAATAGGCCATACTGTGAATAAATAATGCGACTTCTTCCAACTTTAAGTAATGTATTGAGTTGATATCTGAAAATATTCAGGAAATCTTATATTGATATACATACATTCATTCCAACCAGTCATACATCTAATGTTAATACTAGGGTTATGGTTTATCCTGAAGGGTGTGTGAGTTTTGCTTTAATCTTACAATGGAACTAAAAAATATTATTTTTGGAAAGAAGTCTCATGAAAAGACCAGTCAAGAAACATGGAAGAATACATGTGTTCTGAAGCAGGAAGTGATTGACAGTGAAACAAATGCCTACAAATTTGTGAACTTGTGGATGATATATATATATATTCTATGATGTGCATAAACTGAAGAAATAGTAATGTACCAGTGTTGAAAAAAATGAACGTCAAAATACACATCATGTCCCATAGGAGTCTACTTGCATTGATGTTAAACTGGGTCAGTTACTCTAGAAATATTAGGACTCGTATGTACCTTTCACTGAAGTTAGTTTTCAGTACTTGGAAACAAATATATATTTCAGGTGTATAAATATTTCTGAGAATAATCTTGTGAAAAATTGATTATAAATCTAAATACATGAACATGGATGAATTTATGGAGTGTATATAAGACACATATATTTCATATTTCGAAAAATCTGGAGAGTGTATATATATATATATATATATATATATATATATATATATACAAAACACACACACAGACATTAAAAAGTAGCAATACATATGCTAATCGATATTCATCATGAAATATATATCATTCAAATATGCAAAAATATTTATTTTACTGAACATGCATTTATGTATAATGTTTTCAACTAGGAAGCTCACCCATAAGTTGAATTTTCAGTTTCAACAGTGGTTAGTAGGAGTGATCTCTTCTCACAAGTTGTATCTGCCAAGTCAGACAACACACAAAAATTAACCTGTGATACCAGGTAGGATTCTATATGTGCATATAAATACACATGTGCTGAGTAGTCTATAGCGAAAGGGAGACAGTAATTCACATATTTGATAAATTTAAAAACACATGGAGAACTATTTTAAGCAAAAATTGACTAGATTTATAACACCAACCCTTTGTCATGCAAAAGGCAAGTCCAAATATCCACCATGCCTCCACTGAACTGCTTGTATTTCCATTCTGTTTCGGTTATTTTTCTCCATCATATTAGGATTAGTAGTCAGAGTCTAGTAGGGTAGGAGGAGTGATCTCTTCTCACAATTTGAATCTGCCAAGTCAGACAACACACAAAAATTAACCTGTGATACCAGGTAGGATTTTATATGTGCATGAAAAAATACATGTGCTAAGTAGTATATACAGAAAGGGAGACAGGAATTCACATATTTGTTAATTTAAAAACACATGAAAAATTGTTTTAAACAAAAATTTACTAGATTTATAACACCTACCCTTTATCATGCAAAAGGCAAGTCCAAATATATACCATGCGTCCACTAAAATGCTTGTATTTGGGTTTTTTTTCTCCATCATATTAGGATTAGTAGTGAGAGTCTAGTAGGGTACAGGTTAGTGTCATGATTTCGGTATTTTGATTGGAAAATAGGAAAATGAATTCAATGTGTATGCAAATATGTGCCACAGAATAATATTCCAACTCTCATCCAGAACAATGACATGACATTACCTTCGCCCCAATAAGACACAGTTATAGGAGGAGAGTTAGAAAATCTATGAATACATATCTGGAATGGAAGATGCTCAGGAGTTCACAACCTTGGAGTTGGTAGAGGAGTTTCCAAAGTAAGGATCAGGGTAAACACTCCACAAACATGGAGCTCTTCTTGTCTAAAGACTTCTTGAGAGACTGCCTCTGAGATTTGGCCCTTGAAATATATGTTCTTCTCTCTTTGTAGTGAGACCATCAAAGCTGGGTCTGCATCTATGTGACCTGGAGGACATGGTTTCTTATTTTATAATGAACATGAGGGAGCAGTTGCTGAATTCTCTCTTTGTAGGTAAACTGTGACCACTGGGGGCTAAGTGTCTCCCCGTGTGGACTGTGAAGCCATTTGGTCATCCTCCACTTTCTGTGGTGTTTCTTGCTGCTTCACTGGGAGTATGGTATTTACTTCACAAAATACAATGAGTTCAACTGGGACAAAGTGCTAGAGGGAGTTCTGTCAGGTGTGGTGGGTCAGGGTCTGCAGGAAAATGCACCAAAATGTCTTCTATTTCACGTAGCTTGTGCCCTTGACCATAGCAACATTATTCCTAAAATTTCCCTTAAACCTCTCGATATAACAAGATGCCTTTACATATAAGGGTCTGTTGGCTACACTATGTCAGCCACAAGCCATTTGGAAGTCAATGGAAGATCCACATGACCCCACCACAGATGTTTTATGACACACCTGCACACCACTGCTCTAGGCCAACTACTCAGCAGACTCCAACTTACTGGCATCTCTGTTCTACACCATTTTCATGAAACCCAGTCAATCAAGGCACTGTCTGGTACACTCATGATCAGCAACAGGACATCCAAATATTCTCCAGTGCCACCTGGTCATTGGAATTTCAAATATACCGTGGTATTTATCTAGAATTAGGAAGTTAGACGATAGGATTAAAAAGAAGAGTGAATAAAGGATTTGGACAAAATGTTCTGCGTTCCCAATTTGAGGCCTACTGTCATGCGTGGTCGAATCTCATGCTTCTCCTCCTAAAATCCCAACACAATTCATGGCAATACATCTCTAACGTCATTTCCAAAACTCCATTTCTAAGGGGAATCACACCAGAGTTCAAGCCCAGGTGGACCCAGTCATCTCTTTCAACCACCGCACAAATGACCACATTTAAAACCAAAACACTCCCACATGGCCCTCATCTTCTTCCATATAGACACTCATCATAACCTCTGGCTGGAGGTTTCCATGAGGGGCGCAGCGCAAGACAGTGTCCACAATAAGCTCCCTTGCACCTCATTTGCCTAAAGTCAGGGTGGCCTGGACACCCTTCCTGTGAACCAGGAGTGATCAAATAGGCCTTCAATTAATACTGCTCTGCTTCTCCAATTTGAGGCCTACTGACTGTAGGGTTTAGATTCTTTATGTGAATTGGAGTCATGAGACAACCCAAGCACCTCTGGGCTGCCCTCTGCAGGGCTTTGAAGAACACATTTGAGTGAGTCTAGGAGTTGGACCAAATGTTCTTTAGCAATACGGTTTTGGTGAGAGTGTGAATGTAAATGTCAGCACATTTGAAGGGACATTCCCAATGATGAACTGGAGAAAACGTGTTTGAAAGCAGATATCAATGGAGACATTAGAAAATTAGGCAAAGTACAACGTGAGTTGTAGGATAAGACATTTTTAACAGGGTTATGGTTCAATATACAATCTTAGGAAGAAACAGATATGTCGTCACCAATAGGAATGATATTTGAGAGCATTAGGGAACCAGGACATGGTTGTTGTTAGTAATACATGCTCAAATTCAATTTAGGCTTTGGTACAATCATAAGTGTGACCCTTGCCTTTTGTGTCAGGAATATTACTGTGATGAAATGTATATGTATATCAGGTGACTATAGTATTTCTTCCACCATTTCTGAAAGCAATATTTTAAAGACTTATAAATTAGTATTGGGGATACATTTAGGTGTACCCTGTATGTATGAATATAGAGATGATGCCTTAATAGACCATACTGTGAATAAATAATATAACTGGTTCCACTTTTAATACTAGATTGAATTGATATATGAAAATATATAAGAAATTTTATGTTCATATACAATCATTCATTCCAACAAGTTATACATCAAATGGTAATAATAGGGTTACGGTGTATCATGATGGGTGTGTGAGTTTGCTTCAAAAGTGATTATGGAAATCGAAAATAATGTGTTTGGAAAGATGTCTCATTAAAAAAACTATCAAGAAACCTGGAGGAATACATGTGTTCTGAAGCAGGAAGTGATTGAAAGTGAAACAAATGCCTATAAATTTGATAACTTGTGCAAGAAATATATATCCTATGATGTGCATAAAATGAAGAAAAAGTAATGTACCAGTGTTGAATAAAAATGAACATCAAAATAGACATCATGGAACATAGGAATGTACTTGCATTGATGTTAAGCTGGGTAAGTTACTGTAGAAATATTAGAATTTGTGTGCAACATTCACTGAATTTAGTTTTCAGTACTAGGAAACAAATATGTATTTCAGGTGGATGAATATTTCTGAGAATAATCTTGTGAAAAGTTGATTAGAAATCCACATAGATGAACATGAATGAATTTAGGCAGTGCATAATAAGACGCATATATTTCAGGTTTTGAAAAATCTAGAGCGTATATATATATATATATATATATATATATATATATATATACACACACACACACACAAAACCCACACAGAGACATTAAAAAGTAGCAATATATATGACAATCAAAATTCATCATGATATATATATATATCCATCCAAAGATCCAAAAAATATTTATATTACTGAACATGGATTTATGTATAATGCTGTTTAACTAGGAAGCTCCCCCATAGGTTGAATTTTCAGTTCCAACAGCGATTAGGAGGAGTGATCTTTTCTCACAATTTGTATCTGCCAAGCTGGCCACCTCACAAGTGTATACGTGTGATACCAGGTAGGATTCTATATGTGCATATACAAAAGCATGTGCTGAATAGGCTACAGATAAATGGAGACAGGGATTCACCTATTTGTTAACTTTAAAAACACACTGAGAACTACTTCAATTAAAAATTGACTAGATTTATAACTCCTACCCTATATATTGCAAAAGGCAAGCCCAACTATACACCACCCCTCCTCTGAACTTCTTTTATTTCTATTCTGTTTGAGTTATTTTTCTCAATCATATTAGGATAAGCAGTCATAGTCTAGTAGGGTATGGTTTAGTGTCAGGGATTCAGTATGTCGAATGGAAAATTGGAAAATTAATCCAAAGTGTATGCAAATATGTGGTACACAAAAATCTTCTTACTCTCATCCAGAACAATGCATTGTCATTACCTCCACCCCAAGTAATACATAATGAGAAGAGAAGAGGTAGAAAATCTGTGAATACATATCTGGAATGGAATATGCTCAGGAGTTCACAACTTTGGAGGTGTTAGAGGAGTTACCCAAAGTAAGGGACAGGGTAAACTTTCCAAAAACATGGAGCTCTGGTGCCCTAAAGACTTCTTGAGAAACTGCCTATGAGGTTGGGCACTTGAAATATATGTTTTTGTAAGGAGCTTTTGCTTTCTCTCTAGTGAGCCCATCAAAGCTGGGTCTGCATCTATGTGACCTGGAGAACATGGTTTCTTATTTTCCAATGAACATGAGGCAGCAGTGCTGATTTCTCTCTTTGTAGGTCAATTGTGGCCAATGTGGGCTAAGTGTCTCCCCATGTGGACTGTGAAGCCATTTGGTCATCCTCCAATTTTCAAGGTGTTTCTTGTTGCTGCACTGGGAGTTTGGTATTTGCTTCATGATATACAAGGAGTTCAACTGGGACACAGTGCTGGAGGGAGTTTTGTCATGTGCGGTGGGTCAGGGTTCTCAGGAGAATGCACCAACCAGGCTTCTATCCCCCATAGCTTGCCCTCTTGTCAATAGCAACCTGGTTCTGAACATTGCCCTGAAACCTCTCCATATAAAAATATGCTTTTACATAGAACATTCTGCTGGTTGCACCATGTCAGTCACAAGCCATTTGGAAGCCAATGGCAGATTCACATTGGCCCACACAGATGTTTTATCATACACCTTCCCACCTATGCTCTAGGCCCTCGACTCAGCAGGGTTCAACTTACTGGTATCGCTGTTCTACATCATTTTTATGAATCCCTGTCAATCAAGGCACTGCCTGATACACTCATGATCAGACGTAGGACATCCACAGGTTCCCCAGTGCGACCTGGTCATGGGAAATTCAAAAATTTCATGGTATTTATCTGGGCATTTTTCAAGATTGAAGTTGGAAGCACTGTCGGTTTCAATTCATTCTGGAACCATTAAATGGTGAGGAAGCTCAATTCAATGAAATCTTTGGAGAACACTAACAGGCAAGGCTTTCCAAAGAGTGGCAAAAAGGTCACATGAAGCCAGGCTTATCGAGTTCTACACTGTGAGGTCCATGTTTGTTTTGATTCTCAACTATGGCTGCCATGTTTTTAAGAATATAATCATGTATTATCCTGGCTGAGATTGCCAGTGCTCTGTGGAAAGGCACCTTGGGCCTATATCTCAGTTTCCAAGGGCGACTCTCATGCGTGGCCTCCTAAAATCCCAACACAATTAATGGCAATACTTCTCTGAGGTGAGTTTCAGAACTCAGTCTCTATGGGGAATCACACCAGAGTTCAAGCCAAGGTGGACCAAGTCATCTCTTCCAACCGCCACACAAATGAACACAATTGAAACCAAAACACTCCCACATGGCCCTCATTTTCTTCCATATAGACACTCATCATAACTCTTGCTAGAGGTTTCCATGAGGGGCACAGTCCAAGACAGTGTCCAAAATAAGCTCTTTTGCCCCTCATTTGCCTAATGTTCGAGTGTCCTGACACCCTTCCTCTGAACCAGGAGTGATCCAATAGGCCTGCATTTGATACTGCTCCGCTTCTCCAATTTGAGGCCTACTGATTGTGGGGTTTAGATTCTTTATGTGTATTTGAGTCATGAGAAAAAGCAAGCCGCAATGGGCTAGCCTCTGCAGAGCTTTGAAGAACTCATTTGATCCAATGGATCCCTATTCTAACTTGATGGAGATCAGGAACCTTACAGAGAAAGGCGAGAGACTTCATCCACAATGACTGCTCTTTTGGTCATTTTGGTTTTGGATGCACACATGGGATCTTTCTTTACATCCATCAGGTGCTGACAATCTAAGTCACAGACTCACACAGGGCCAAGAGCCTGATTCAGACACATCCCTTTCCAAAACAATTAAGCAAAGAGCCACAGGTGATGCCCATTCATTTCCATTTGAAAACTGTTTTCTTCAGGCTTCACAAAGGGTTGGCATGAGGCAAAGACCTTCCTGACTTTCAGGGCAAAAGAAGATTTTATAAGCAAAAGGCCCAAAGCAGGGTTTCTCCACTGAGAGGTTAGTAGTCACACTGATATCTACGTTTTCTGAGATGCTCATCATTCCCTTCAGCTATTCAGTACATAACCATGTGATAGAGCTTGGAGGTGGTACATATCTTGGACACAAAACCATGAGCCTATTCTGGAGAGTGGCCAGAATTCCAGAAGAAAACAGGAACTTAGGAAGATAGCAGATGTTGGCCATTGATAAGGCAAGCCCTGGTCCATTCATTAATTCATCAGGATAAATGCTGGGAAGCATTCTAGTAGACAGGACACATCCATTGATGCATTCTTTTTTCTAATGTCTACAACCACGGACACAGTGAGGTACACAGATATAGAATCACATGCCTTGTGAAACGACTTAGTAGAAATAGTTCACTGCAAACCAAACAAACTGCCACTGCTACCTATTCTCAGAACATGAGACAAAACCACAAACCCACACCCACACCCACAATGGCATCTCCTTTCCCCAAGTAGGTCTGTGACTATCCGGAGTGTCCTCTGACTGCTGGGCCATACTATGTTCCACCCAAATGGCCTGTCCTTTCTCAGATCTGGTCTCCTTGGCCAACTTTGTGAAGTAGTCAGAAGCCAGCAGTGAGCCACTACCTGCTTTCTCAGGAAAGGCCCCTCTCAGAGCTTTCCTGGCATTTGACCATCCTCACATCAGTAGGTACCCAGAAAGAGTGACTCTGTCCTTGGTAAAACTAAACAAGTGATCCCACTGTGACTGGGACTGGGACTGGTTCTGGATGCCTGGCTTCTTGGATCCCAAGTTAAGAGAGTTCCATCACCAAGGAAGTGAGGTGAGGTCACTTCCTTCAGGAAGTGAATGAGGTCACTACCTTAGCAACCACTTTGTCCTAATAGTTGCTTCCATACTTCCTCTGACACTTTCACAAGTTAGATCGGTGTATCAACCATAGGAACCCAGGAACAGCTCTCCACACAGGCCTTGTTTGGTCCATCTTGTCTACATTAAGAAGAGAGAGCCTGAATGAGACACAGTTCTTCATCCTGACCAGGTAGTTTGCCATGGAAGATGACTTTTACTCTCCCAGATCCTTCATAGCTGCCTACATGTTCTCCAGGGATCATTTCTGCATGGACCTTTGAGGTTTTCAGCAGGTGGAAGATCCACTACATTTCTGTATTGTAAGACCAACTCTGTCCCTGCTGTTCTGCAATGTTAGATTGAGGGAACAGTGTATGGTTAGGGTTAACAACATGTTTGATTTGGGGTAGGAATCATTCTGCTGGATTAATAATGGTATTGGGAACCTGCGATATGTATGAGAATATATAGGTGAAATATATGTATGAAAACAGAAATCTATGTAAGATTTGAAGCCCAGAAGAGCATTGGGCCCTTGATTGGGATACTTAGCTTTGAATTAGGTTCTGCACAGTTGTGTCAGATTAATCAATATACAATGGCATTGGACCTTGTACCTTGGATGATTGAATGTCAAAGGGAACATCCAGTCAAAAAGGGTTAGTCGGTAGTGAAAGGTTAATAAAATAGGTACTTGTCATTTCCTGGGAAGAATGTTGTGTTTATTCCGAGCATAATGGAGTTGTAAAAAAATTATGATTAAATTAAAAAGACACCCTGAAGAGCGTCAATGAGAGAGTGAGAGGACAAAAAAGGGTGGTTTGAGTCTTGGTTCACATAGTCCCCCTGTTTGACTACTTTTTAACAACCCTGGCCTGTCCAAAATAATCTCCATAATATTGCTAACTATAAAACCCTCTTTGCTCAACCGTGTAATTTCTTTTCTCCAAGCTCAAATTGGACAAGTTAAACTTATGGTAATACTCCACTAGAAGACATTGAACGTGACACCCCCCAATGATCACTTTTATGATTAAAAGTAGATAGAAGAAGAAGTGAGGAATGAAAGGTTAATAAAATAGGTACTTGTCACTTTTTTTCTGTATGCTTAACAAAACACTCTTGAAATCTTGAGAACTGTTTGCTAATCTTGTTTCCAGAATGTCCTGTCCCCAACTGCTAAACTGCAGAATGTACTCCTTCACCCGGTTGAATGCAAACCGCCCACTCGCCCTTACCCATCAAAAAACTTCGCTCCCTGCCCTCCCCAAGGAAAGTATATAAACTCTGCTTAAGCTCTTCTCAGGGCACTCTGCTCTATTCAAGTTAGCTCTGATCCCCCACATGCTGGACCCCCAATAAACCCTTTGCTGTTGCATGAGATAGCCATTTTTCAAGGATGAAGTTGGAGGCACTGTGGGTTTCAATTCATTCAGGAACAATTAAATGGTGAGGAAGCTCATTTCAATGAAATCTCTGGAGAACGCTCACAGGCAAGTCTTCCCAAAGAGTGGCCAAAAGGTCACATGAAGCCAGGCACATTGAGCTCTACAATGTGAGGTCCATTTGTGTTTTGGCTCTCCACTATGGCTGCCAAGTTTTTCATAATAAAATCAAGTGATATCCTGCCTGAGATTCCCAGTGCTCTGTGGAAAACCAACCTGGGACTAGATTTCCGAATCCAAGGGTGAATCTCATGCGTGGCCTCCTAAAATCCCAACACAATTCATGGCAATACTTCTCTGAGGTCAGTTCCAGAACTCAGTCTATAAGGGGAATTACCCAAGAGTTCCAGCCCTGGCGGACCCACTCATCTCTTCCAACTGCCACAAAAATGACCACAATTATAGCCAAAACATTCCCACATGGCCCTCATTTTCTTCCATGTAGACACTGATCATAACTTCTGGCTAGAGGTTTCCATGAGTGATGCAGCTCAGGACAGTGTCCAATATAAGCTCCCTTGCCCCTCATTTGCCTAAAGTCAGTGTGGCCTGGGCACCCTTCCTGTGAACCAGGAGTGATCAAATAGGCCTGCCATTATTACTGCTCTGCTTCTACTATTTGAGGCCTACTGACTGTCAGGTATAGATTCTTTATGTGGTTTGTATTCATGAGAGAACACTAGCACATCTGCAGGGCTTTGAAGAACTCATTTGACCCAAGGGTCCATATTCACACTTGATGGAGGTCAGGAACCTAACAGAGGAAGGTGAGAGACTTCATCCACAATGACTGATTTTTTGAATTTTGGTTATGGATGCAAACATGGGATCTTTCTTTAGATCCATCAGGTGCTGACAATCTAAGCCTCAGCTTCACACAGGGCCAAGAGGCTTATTCAGACACATCTCTTTCCAATTAAGCAAAGAGCCACAGGTGATCCCCATTCATTTCCATTTGAATACTGTTTTCTTCAGGCTTCACAAAGGGGTGGCCTGAGCCAAAGACTTTCCTTGCATTCAGGGCAACAGAAAAATAGGTAAGCAAAAGGCCCAAAGCAGGGTTTCCCCACTGAGACTTTCCTGGTCACCCGGATATCTGAGTTTTCTGAGATGCTCACCATTCCCTTCAGCTATCCAGTACATGGCCATGTGACAGAGCTTGGAGGTGGTACATATCTTGGACACAAAACCATGAGCCTATTCTGGAGAGTGTCCAGAATTCAGGAAGAAAACAGGAATTTAGGAAGATAGTAGGTTTTGCCCATTGATAAGGCTAGCCGCAGTCCATTCATAAATTGGCAGTATGAATGCAGGGAAGCTTTCTACTAGACAGAACACACCCATTGATGCATTCTTTTTCTAATACTACAACCACGGACAGAGTGGGATACACAGTAATAGAAACACTCACCTTGTCAGAGAACATACTAGAAACAGTCTTCTCCAAACCAAACAAATTGCCTTTGCTACCTATTCTCAGAACATGAGAGAAAACCACAAACTCACACCCACACTCAAAAAGGCACCTCCTTCCCCAAAGTAGGTCTGTGACTATCCGGAGTGTCCTCTGACGGGTGGGCCATACTATATTTCCCTGAAGTGGACTGTGCTGCCTCTGTTCTGGTCTCCTTGGCCAAATCTGTGAAGTTGTCAGAAGCCAGTGGTGAGCCACTACCTTCTTTCTCAGGAAAGGCCCCTCTTCTTAGCTTTCCTGGCATTTGGCCATCCTCACATCACTAGGTACCAAGAAAGACTGACTCTGTCCTTGCTTAACCCAAACAAGTAAGACCACTGGGACTGGGACTGGGACTGGCTGTGGTTGCCTGACTTCCTGAATCTCAAATTTAGAGAGTTCCATCACCAAGGAAGTCATGTGAGGTAACTTCCTTCAGGAAGTTAATGAAGTCACTGCCTTGGCAACCACTTTGTCCTAACAGTTGCTTCCAAGGGTCCCAAGAGGTGCAGGGTACCCCTACTTCCTGTGACATTTTCACAAGTTAGAATGGTATTTCACCATAGGCACCCGGGAACAGCTCTCCACACAAGCCTGGTTTGGTCCATCTTCTCTACATTAAGATGAAAGAGGCTGATTCAGACACATCCTTTCATCCTGACCAGGTTGTTTACCATGGAAGTTGTCTTTTCCTCCCTCAGGTCCTTCATAGCTGCTTACAACTTCTCCAGGGATCATTTCTGCATGGACCTTTGAGGTTCTCAGCAGGTGGAATATCCCCTACACTCCTGTATTGTAAGACCAACTCTGTCCCTGCTTTTCTGTAAAGTTAGATTGAGGGAACAGTGTATGGTTAGGGTAATAACAGGTTAAATTTGGGTTAGGAATCATTCTGTGTGATGAATAATGGTATTGGGAACCTGTGATATTTACAAGAATATATAGGTGAAATATAAGTATAAATACAGAAGTCTGCATAAGATTTGAAGCCCAGAAGAGCATTGGGCACTTGATTGGGATACTTAGCTTTGAAATACCTTCTGCACAAATGTCTCAGATAAATTGATAAACAATGGCATAGGACCTTGTAAATTGGATGATTAAATGTAGAAGAAACCATCCACTCAAAAAGGGTAGTCGGTAGGATTAGAAAGATAGTCAGTAGGTTTAGGAAGAAGAGTGAGTATAGGATTTGGACCAAAAGTTCTTTAACAATAGGGTTTCCGGTAGAGAATGAACGTAAATGTCAGCACATGTGAAGAATCAGTCACAATGATGAACTGGGGAAAATATATAGGGAAGCAGATATGAATAGAGACATTAAGAAATCAGGCAATGTATAAATTGAGTGATAGGATTAGACATTTTCAACAGGGTAGAGGTTGAATACACAATCTTAGGGAGAAACAAATATTTAGCACCAATACGATTGACATTTGAGAGCATTAGGCAATCTGGACTTGGTTGTTTTTAGTAATCCATGCTCACTTTCCATTTAGGCTTTGGTACAATCATAAGTGTGAACTTTGCATTTTGTGTCCAGAATATTAGTGTGATAAAGTGTATATGTAGTTCAGGTGACATGAGTATTTCTTCCACTAATTCTGTGGGCAATATTTTGAAGTTGTATAAATTAGTATTGGGTGTACAAATAGGTATACCCTGTGTCTACGAAAATAGATAAAATGAATGAATAGACCATACTGTGAATAAATAATATAACTGGTTCCAACATTAAATAATGGATTGAATTGATATCTGAAAATATACAGGAAATCTTATATTTATATACATACATTTATTACAACCATTTATACATCTAATGGTAATATTAGGGTTATGGTTTGTCATGAAGAGTGTGTGAGTTTTGCTTCAAAAGTGATTATTGAAACCTAAAATAAAAAGAAGTCTCATGAAAAAAACAGTCAAAAACATGTAGGAATACATGTGTACTGAAGCAGGAAGTGATAGAAAGTGAAACAAATGCCTATAAATTTGCAAACTTGTGAATGAAATATATATCCTATGATGTGCATAAACTGAAGAAATAGTCATGTAACAGTGTTCAATAAAAATGAACGTCAAAATACACATCATGTACCATAGTAATCTACTTGCATTGATGTTAAAGTGGGTCAGTTACTGTAGAAAAATTATGACTTCTATGCACCATTCACTGAATTTAGATTTCAGCACTAGGAAACAATATATATTTGAGGTGGATGAATATTTCTGAGAATAATTTTGTGAACATTTGATTATAAATCCACATGCATGAATATGAATGCATTTAGGGATTGTATAATAAGACACATATATTTTATATGCTGAAAAATCTGGAGAGTATATATATATATATATATATATATATATATATATATACACACACACACACACACACACACACACACACACACGCAAATGCACAGACATTAAATGGTAGCAATATATATGCCAATCGAAATTCATCATGAAATATATATCATCCACAGATCCAAAAATATTCATTTTACTGAACATGGATTTATGTATTATCTTGTTCAACTAGGAAGCTCACGCATAGTTCTAATTTTCAATTCCAAAAACGTTTAGGAGTAGTGATCTCTTTTCACAATTCGTATCTGCCAAATCAGCCACCTCACAAAAATGTACATGTGATACCAGGTAGGATTCTACATGTGCATACAAAACTACATGTGCTGAAGAATAGGCTACAGATACAGGAAGACAGGTATTCACATATTTGTTAACTTTAAAACACACGGAGAATTATTTCAATTTAATATTGACTAGATTAATAACACCTACCCTTTATCATACAAAAGGTAAATCCAGCTATACACCATGCCTCCTCCGAACTGCTTGTATTTCTATTCTGTTTTGGTTGTTTTTCTCCATCAATTTATGATTGCCACAGTCTGGCTGGGCACAATTCAGGAGCCACTTGTCAAATAAACTAACTTTATTCTTAGAACTACACACGCCAAAAAAATAGCTCCTCGGGAAATACCCTCAGAGCACAACTGCCACCACCAGCTTCCCACAAGCTCTCAACCTCTCCACTCCTCCTGCTCTTGAGTTCGATTGGCTGGGTCATTTGGGCAGAGCCAAAAAAGTCCCCCAATGAGCAGCTTGGTAGTTTGAAAGGGTGGGGAAACAGCCCAATGGGCATCACCGCAGAGTAGCCAATCAGCTAGATGTTGCTGGGGCCTCTGTGAGCAAACCATCAGCTGGCAGTCTGAAAGTTTTCTTTGGCCCCTCGGACTGTGGCTCTCAACATCTCCCCCTCTCTGTTTAAACAACAAGCATGTGGCTTAGGGACCATGCCTGCCTTAGGTTGTCCAATAGTACATATGGTCCTTACCCATTATCGAATGAGCTGACCTCAAGGTGTCAGCCTCCAGTCTTAGGTTGGTACCATTGCAACTGGATCTTACCCGTCACTAACTACAGGTCCAGTATACAGCCACACCTATGGAGAGGACTTTGTACCAGTGGAGGGGTAAGGTTCTTTGTCTCATCTCTGTTGGACCCCAAATTTTAGCTGAACAACCATGACAAGCAGAAGGGAGGAAGATACACCAAGCCAATTGAGGGCTCCTTTTGGAAAAATTGTACCACCGATGACATCATCAGCAAAAATACCCCAACACTACCACAAGTCGATGCACCAACATATTGATCACAATGCATGCAGGTGAGTTCACAATGCATACAAGTGATACATAGTCCAGGCAAGTTCTGCAAGCAGTTCAGTGATGGCTTTTGCAGAAGCTGTAGATTGGTTTTATCTTTGTCTTCACAGGCACTGGGATGAAGATAGGAATTCTGGCAACAATGCCTAAAGAAAAAATTATGTAACATTCCAGAAGGCACTAAAAGAAAACAATTTTCTTAACAATTTACATTGTCTTGAAGAGATTTATTAAATATAATGAAAAGGAAAGGTGAAAGAAAGCAAACAGATCTGTTAACCTCCCTTTTTGTTCACATTTTAAAACAATCCTCAACGGGTGTTTACCCAATTTAAATTAAAATATTTACATCACGTGAATAAAAAAAATATATTTGGATCCATTTTTTCATGAGCGCTCATCACATATGATATATGGTTATGTACATTCAAACATATAACACAAAACACAAGTGTGCACACATAATATAATACATACAACACATAACATAATAGTAAAGGCTTTATAACTTTTTACATGTGAAATCTCCATTGCAAAGTCTAAAAACTCTATAGTCCAAAAATAAAACTGATCAGCAAAACATTAACCTAGGTCTGTATGAGCTCAAAAAACAAAAAAGAACTTCATGATATGGGAAAGGGCAATAATAAAATAGATATTGAAAAAAACATCCTGGTTCTGTCACAGATGTAAGAATAGCCAAACTGGAGTTCTGGATATCAGCTGTAATTGATTTGAGCCAAATCATCTTCTTTTGGGTCTGTAGAAATCTCTTTAGTTAATCTCTCTGGAATCCAAATCGGCTCCTGTTCTCCCTGTGAAAACACACAAACAGGCCCCCGACTCCAGACAATTATTGGGTCAGGACCTTTCCATTGTCCTGTTAGAATATCCTTCCAAAGTACCTTGGGCTTATGTACATTTTTTGGACATATATGCCTTTCTGCAGCACTAAGCCCTGTTGAATCCAAATTTAAAAAGTTTAGAGTAAAAAGGGTTATTTTAAGTTTATCTTTGGGGAATATATACCCCTTCCCAATTCCTTCTTTTTGCTTTAGTAAGTACGTTTTAATAGTTTGATGTGCTCTTTCAACTATACCTTGTCCCTGCTGATTGTATGGGACTCCTGTTATATGAGTGATGCCAAATGATGAGCAAAATTGTTTAAAAGAGGTAGAAGTATAACCAGGGGCATTATCTGTTTTTAACTGTTTTGGAACACCCACAGTGGCAAAATTTTGTAAGCAATGAGCTATAACATCTTTAGTTTTTTTCTCCGACAAGAAGGGAGCCCATCAAAAATCCAGAAGAAGTATCAACTGTAACATGCAAATATTTTAATTTTCCAAATTCTGGCAAGTTTGTGACGTTCATCTGCCAAATATGGTTAGGTATCAATCCTCTAGGATTGACTCGAAGATTAACGTGTGGTAAAAAGGTCACACAATTTTGACATTGTTTTATTATTTGTCTAGATTTTTCCTTAGTTATTTTAAAGCACTTTTGTAAACTATTAGGATTGACATAGAACTTTTTATGAAAATTTGTAGCTTCTTCTACTATAGAGAAAATATGTATGTCATGTGTAGTTTTATCTGCTAAATCATTGTCCAAACTAAGGGCTCCAGGCAATCCTGTATGTGTTCTGATATTTCCTATAAAGAACAGATCTTTTCTGTCCAAGATTAGACTTTGTATAGTGGAAAGCAAAGAGAAAACAGTAGAGGAAGGGGAAATCCTACCAGCATCTTCAAGGGATACTATAGCATTAACTATATTCTGACTATCGGAAAATAAATTAATTACAGAATCTTTAAACATCACAAAAGCTTGTAATACTGCATTAAGCTCTACCTTTTGAGATGATTGTTTGGGTACTAGAAATTTAAAAGTTTGATCAGGTGTAACTATTGCTGCTGTACCATTATTTGACCCATCAGTGAATATATTTGGAGCATTCATGATAGGTGTTTTTCTTGTCATTTTTGGAAAAATTACAGGATGAAATGATCAAAAAGACAATAAAGGATTAGATGGTAAGTGATTATCAAATGAAATATTAGATTTGCACATGATTATTGCCCAAGTATTTAACTCATTAGCTAACTCATCAATTTGATTCAGAGTATATGGAGTAATTATTTTATTGGGAGAAATTCCAAACACTTCCTTTGCTGCTTTTGTTCTTTTCAGTATTAATTGTCCTACAGCCTCAGTATACCGAGTAAGAATATTGTTAGGGGAATAAGATAAATGCATCCATAATAATGGACCTTCTTGCCAAAATACTCCTGTAGTAATATTTTTTGTTGGTAGTACAATAAATAATAAAGACAAACTTAAATCAATTCTATCCAAATGCATATTTTCCATATATGTTTCAATAATTTTTAATGCCTTTCTTGTTTCAGGCGTTAACATGCGGGGTGAATTTGGATCTGATGGACCTTTTAGGATATCAAAAAAGGTTCCAACTCTATTGTGCGTATACCTAGATAAGGCCTTATCCAATTTATGTCTCCTAATAACATTTGAAAGTCATTAAGTGATTTGAGTTGATCTATTCGTACTTGAATTTTTGGTGGACAGATCATGGTTGAGGATAATAGAACTCCTAAATAATTAATTGGAAAATTTAATTCTACTTTATCTATTGTTATCTCTAGTTTATATTTTTTAATATGTTTTTAAGTGTGGCATAACATTCTAGCAATGTGTTTTTAGCTTTGTGTGCTAATAATATATCATCCATATAGTGAAATATTTGTAGTTCAGGATTTTGATTTCTAAGTGGCTGGATTACTTTGTTAACATAAATTTGACACATAGTTGGGCTATTAGCCATCCTTTGAGGGAGTACTTTCCATTTGTATCTCTGATCAGGACCTTCATGATTCAGTGCAGGGTTAGTAAATGCAAAACATGGACTATCCTAAGGTTGAATTGGAAATGAAAAAAAAAATCTTTAATATCTATACATAAATCATACCAAGTTTTGGCAAAGCAGATAATTGTGGAATCCCTGATTGAGCATGTCCCATAATAACCATCTCATTATTAATGCCTCTTAAATCTTGCAATAATCTCCATTTACCAGATTACTTTTTGATGACAAAACTGGGAGTATTATGGGGAGATACAGATGGTTTTATATGTCTTCTGCTAATTGTTGTTTGACCAGATCATGGGCTGCTGGTACCTTTTCTTTAGTCAGGGTCCACTGAGGAACCCATACTGGTCTTTCTTATTTCCAAGTAATTTTTATTGTCTTAGTGTCCCTTTCTTAAAATCCAACCCATTTCTGTCTGTTCCTTGATCTATTAGTATTGGAGCTGCTATACCTTGATATTGTTTTTCTAATCTTTTTCCTATCCTAAAACCTTGTCTAACCATAATTGTGGGTATATTTTAATTGATGTTTTTTGTTAATTTCAAACCTAATTCATCTAGGACATCTCATCCCCATAAATTTACGGGAAGATGATCCATACATATGGCTATATAGTTCCTTCACATCCTTCAGGATCCTTCCAATCTAATACCATTGCTCTTTGATGGGGATTAGTCGCCAATTCTAGGCCTTGAAGTGTTTTAGTGGATGGTTGTAATGGCCAATATTTTGGCCATTCTGGACGAGAGATGATGCTAAGTTCTGCATCTGTATCCAGTAGCCCATTTAATTCATGTCCTTGAATATTTAGTTTTAGTATGGGGCAAGAATCTAACTTTAGAGAAAACATAGCCAAATCTACATCTGTGCAGCCTAATCCTTTGGAACCTCTTTCTACAACATGACTGGAAAATTTATCATGTAAGCGTGGTATTATTAGTAACTGTGCTATTCTGTCTCTTGGTGAAATTACTGATATACCTTTTGGAGAACTGGCTATAATTTTTATTTCACCTTCATAATTAGGGTCAATTACCCCAGGACTTATCATAAGTCCTTTTAGAGTAGAAGAGCTGCGTCCCAATAATAAGCCTACTGCTCCTTGGGGAAGAGGTTTTTTACCCCTGAGAGAATGATTTGAACTCCCATCTCTGGAGTTAGTACTGCTCTGACAGAGGTGGAGATGTCCAACCCTGCACTCCCTCTGGTTTGTCTGTTGAGGGCTCTGATGGACAATGTGTCTTTGGCACTACCCTGATGGGGTTGCTGGGTTCCTCCAGTGCTCCGTATATTTGTGGTTTGGGGCCCCAGAGCATTGGGTCCCCCTGTCCATTTTCTGGCAACGTAACCTGATGCCTTTCTCCATGATATCATGGATAAACACCTGGTCCTTGTTTGTTTTTTGATAATATACTACCCTCTATGGTGGTTTGAGAATGGCATTCATTAGTCCAATGTCTCCCTCTATGGCATCCTGGGCAAATACCCCGTATTCTACTCCTTTGATACCTAGTTTTGTTAAACCCTCCTCTTATGGGGAAATTCCTTTTAAAATGTCCTGTTTGTTCACAATTGTAGCATGTTCTTGTCCTGGCATCTAAAGCCTATTTTACTGCAGCTGCCACGACTTGCCCTTGTTCTAAAGCCTGTTTTACTGCAGCTGCCATGACTTGCTCTTGTTCATTAATGTCTCTACATAATTTAATATATGGGAATTGGAGCATTTTAGAAAAATCAGACATCAGTGTGTCTTGTAAAGTCTCAGTAGAGAAACTCTACTTTGGCCCATTTGCTTACCTATTGTTAATTTGCCCAGAATGTCAGGAAGCTCTTTGTCTCAGGGCACACCTTTGTGAAGCCTGAAGCACACAGTTTTCAAATGGAAATGAATGGGCATCACCAGTGGGTATTTGCTAAATTGCTTTGGAAAGGGATGTGTCTGAATCAGCCTCTTTGATCTGTGTGAGGCTGTGGCTTACATTCTCATCACCTGATGGATCATTCCGTGTGTGAATCCATAACCAAAATGGCCAAAAGAGCAGTCCCTGTGCATGAAGTCTCTCACCTTCCTCTGTAAGGCTCCTGACCTCCATCAAGTGAGAATAGGGATTTTTTGTGTCAAATGAGTTCTTCAAAGCCCTGGAGAGTCTAGCACATAGGTTCTTGGGTTTTCTCATGACTCCAGTTCACATAAAAATATCTATACCTGACAGTCAGTAGGCCTCAAATTGGAGAAGCCTAGGCGTATTAAGGGCAGGCCTATTTGATCACACCTGGTTCACAGGAAGGGTGTCCAGGCCACCATGACTTTAGGCAATGAGGGGCAAGGGAGCTTATTTTGGACACTCTCTTGGACTTCGCCGCTCATGGAAACCTCCAGACAGAGCTTAGAATGAGAGTGAATATATGGAAGAAGATGAGGGCCATGTGGGAGTGTTTTGATTTTAATTGTCATCATTTGTGTGGTAGTTGGAAGATATGACTGGGTACACCTGGGCTGAAATCTGGTGTGATTCCCCTTAGAGACTGGGTTCTGGAACTGACCTTAGAGAAGTATTATCATGAAATGTGTTGGGATTTTAGTTGGCCACGCATGAGAGTCGCCCTTGGAAACTGAGATCTAGGCCCAGGTTTGCTTTCCACAGAGCACTGGGAATCTCAGCCAGGATATCACATGGTTTTATTCTGAAAGACATGGCAGCCATAGATGAGAGTCAAAACACACATGGACCTCACTTTGTAGACAGCAATAGGCCTGGGTTCATGTGACCTTTTGGCCACTCTTTGGGAAGCCTTGCCTCAGAGATTTCACCAGAGCTTTCATTCAAATGAGCTTCCTCACCATTGAATGATTCCTGAATGAATTTAAACCACAATGCCTCCAACATCAATCTTGAAAAATGGCTAGATAAATACCATGAAATTTTTGAAATTCCCATGACCATGAAAATGGTGTAAGAACAGAGATGCCAGTAAGTCGGGGCCTGATGAGAAGTGGGCCTAGAGAAGTTGTGTGCAGGTGTGTGAGAAAATATCTGTGGTGGGGCCATGTGGATCTGCCATTGGCTTCCAAATGGCTTGTAACTGACATGGTGCAGCCAGCATACCCTTCTATGTAAAGGCATCTTTTAATATGCAGAGTTTTCAGGGCAATGTTCAGAATCAAATTGCTATGGTCAAGGATGCAAGCTATGTGGGATTGAAGCCTGGGTGGTACATTATCCTGCAGACCCTGAAACACCGCACGTGACAGAACTCCCTTTAGCACTGTGTCCCAGTTGAATTCCTTGTATTGTGTGAAGCAAATACCAAGCTCGCATTGCAGCAGCAAGAAACACCACGACAAGTGGAGGATGACCGAATGGCTTTAGAGTCCACACGGAAAGAGTTAGCCCCCAGTCCCCACAGTTTACCTACAAAGAGAGAATTCAGCACTGCTGCCTCATGTTCATTAGAAAATAAGACACCATGTCCTCCAGGTCACTTAGATACATACCCAGCTTTGATGGTCTCTCTACAAAGGAAGCTAAAGCTCCTGACAACAACAAATATTTCAAGTGCCCAAACTCAGAGGCAGTTTCTCAAGAAGTCTTTAGTCCAGCAGAGCTCCAATTTTATCGAATATTTACCTGTTCCTAACTTTTGGAAACTCCTCTACCACCTTCAAGGTTGTGAACTCTTGAGCATATTTCATTCCAGATATGTATTCACAGTTTTTCTAACTCTTCTCCTCTAATTGTGTTTTACTTGGGGCGAAGGTAATGTCAAGGCATTATTCTGGATGAGAGTGGGAAGATTTTTGTGTAGCACATATTTACATACACATTGGATTTATTTTCCTATTTTCCATTCAAAATACTGAATCCCTGAAACTAACCCATACCGTACTAGACTCTGACTAATAATTCTAATATGATGGAGAAAAATAACCCAAAAAGAATAGAAATACAAGCAGTTCAGACAAGGCATAGTGTATAGTTGGACTTGCCTTTTGCATTATACAGGGTAGGAGTTATAAATCTAGTCAATTTTTTGTTGAAATAGTTCTCCATGTGTTTTTTTTTTATTGGTTGTTCAAAATATTACAAAACTCTTGACATCTTGTATTACATATATTAGATTCAAGTGGATTATGAACTCACATTTTTACTCCAAATACAGATTGCAGAATCACATCGGTTACACATCCACATTTTTACATAATGCCCTATTAGTATCTGTTGTATTCTGCTACCTTTCCTAGCCTCTACTATCCCCCCTCCCCTCCCCTCCCCTCCCATATTCTCTCTCTACTCCATCTTCTGTAATTCATTTTCCTACTTGTTTATTTTCCCCTTCCACTCACAACTTCTTATATATAATTTTGTAAAACATTGAGGGTCTCCCTCCATTTCCATGCAATTTCCCTTTTCTCTCCCTTTCCCTCCCACCTCATGTCTCTTATTAATGTTGACCTTTTCTTCCTGCTATTCCTTCCTGCTCTGTTCTTAGTTGCTCTCATTATATCAAAGAAGACATTTGGAATTTGTTTTTTTAGGGATTGTCTAGCTTCACTAAGCATAATCTACTCTAATACCATCCATTTCCCTGCAAATCCCATGATTTTGTCATTTTTTAGTGCTGCGTAATACTCCATGGTGTATAAATGCCACATTTTTAAAATTATTTTGAAAACCTATATTCCAATAAAATAGAAGAGAGTGAAGACATCGATAAATTTTTTAAATCCTATGATTTGCCCAGTCTGAGTCTGGAGGATACACACAATTTGAACAGACCAATATCAATGGATCAGATTGAAGAAGCAATCAAAAGACTACCAACCAAGAAAAGCCCAGGACCAGATGGGTATACAGCGGAGTTTTACAAAACCTTTAAAGAAGAATTAATACCAATACTTTTCAATTTATTTCAGGAAGTGGAAAAAGAGGGAGCTTTGCCAAATTCATTCTATGAGGCCAACATCACCCTGATTCTGAAACCAGACAATGACACCTCAAAGAAAGAAAACTACAGACCAATATCTCTGATAAAACTACATGCAAAAATCCTCAATAAAATTCTGGCGAATCGGACAAAAAGGCACATCAAAAAAATTGTGCACCATGATCAAGTAGGATTAATCCCTGGGATGCAAGGATGGTTCAATATACGGAAATCAATAAATGTTATTCACCACATAAATAGACTTAAAATAGGAACCATATGATCATCTCAATAGATGCAGAAAAAGCATTCGACAAAGTACAGCATTCCTTTATATTCAAAACATTAGAAAAACTAGGGATAACAGGAACTTTCCTCGAAATTGTGAAAGCTATCTATGCTAAGCCTCAGGCTAGCATCATTCTGAGTGGAGAAAAATTGTAAGCATTCCCTCTAAAATCAGGAACAAGACAGGGATGCCCTCTATCACCACTTCTATTCAATTTAGTTCTCAAAACACTGGCCAGAGCAATTAGAAAGATGAAAGAAATTAAAGGCATAAAAATAGGAAAAGAAGAACTTAAATTATCACTGTTTGCGGATGACATGATTCTATACCTAGAAGACCCAAAAGGGTCTACAAAAAAACTACTAGAACTAATAAATGAATTCAGCAAAGTGGAAGGATAAAAAATCAACACGCACAAATCAAAGGCATTTTTGTATAACAGTAACAAAACTTCTGAATCGGAAATGAGGAAAAACACTCCATTCACAATATTTTCAAAAAAAAATAAAATACTTGGGAATCAACCTAACAAAAGAGGTGAAAGACTTATACAATGAAAACTACAGAACCATAAAGAGAGAAATAGAAGAAGATCCATGTGTTTTTAAAGGTAACAAATAGGTGAATTCCTCTCTGCCTTTCTCTGTAGCCAATTCAGCACATGTAATTTCATATGCACATATAGAATCCTACCTGTTATCACATGTACATTCTTGTGAGGTGGCTGACTTGGCAGATACAAATTGGGAGAAGAGATCACTCCTCCTAAACACAGTTAGAACTGAAAATTCAACCTATGGGTGAGCTTCTTAGATGAACAACATGATAAATAAAATCATATTCAGTATAATGAATATTTTTGGACCAGTGGATGATATACATTTCATGAAGAATTTCGATTGGCATATATGTTGCTACTTTTTAATGTGTGTGTATGTGTGTGTGTGTATATATATATATATATATACATATATATATATATATATACTCTCCAAATTTTTCAAAATATGAAATATATGTGTCTTATTGTACACTCCGTAAATTCATTCGTATTCATGTATGTGGATTTATAATCAAATTTTCAAAAGATTATTCTCAGAAATATTCATCCACCTGAAATACATATTTGTTTCCTAGAACTGAAAACTAACTTCAGTGAATGGTGGAAACGAATCCTAATATTTCTACAGTAACTGACCCAATGTCACATCAATGCAAGTAGATTATTATGGAACATGATATGTATTTTGATGTTCATTTTTAGTCAACACTGGTACATTACTATTTCTTCAGTTTATGCCCATCATAAGATATATATTTCATACACAAGTTAGCAAATTTATAGGCATTTGTTTCACTTTCAATAACTTCCTTCTTCAGAACACATGTATTCCTCCATGTTTCTTGATAAGACTTTTCATGAGACTTCTTTCTAAACACATTATTTTTGATTTCCATAATCACTTTTGAAGCAAAACTCACACACTCGTCATGATAAAATATAACCCTAATATTACCATTAGAAGTATAACTGGTTGGAATGAATGATTGTATATCAATATAAGATTTCCTGTATATTTTCAGATATCAATTCAATCCGTTATTTAACGTTTACCAATTATATTATTTACTCTCAGTATGGTCTATTCTTGCATTATCTCTATATTCATAGAGAGATGGTACACCTCTTTGTACTCCCAATACTCATTTATACGTCTCCAAAATATTGCTCCCAGAAATGGTGGAAGAAATACTCATGTCACCTGACCTACATATACATTTTATCACAGTAATATTCTGGAAAATAAAGCAAAGGTCACACTTATAATTGTACCAAAGCCTAAATTTAAAGTGAGCATGGATTTCTGAAAACATCCATGACCAGGTTGCCTAATGCTCTCAAATGTCAATGTAATTGTTGACTACATATTTGTTTCTTTCTAAGATTATATATTCAAACTCAACCCTGTTGAAAATGTCTAATCCTATCACTCACTTTAAACTTTGCCTGATATCCTAATGTCTCTATTGATATGTCTTTTCCTTCATAATTTCCCAGTTCATCATTTTGACTGTGCATTTGTGCTGACATTTACATTCACTCTCTACCTGAAACCCAATTGCTAAACAACTTTTGGTCCAAATACTATACTCTCTCTTCTTTCTGAATCTACCGACTATCTCCCAAATCCTACTGACTATCCTTTTTAGAATGGATGTTCTCTTCAACATTCAATCATCCAAGGTACAAGGTCCGATGCCATTGTGTATTGATTCATCTGAGACATCTGTGCAGGACATAATTCAAAGCTAAGTCTCCCAATCAAGGGCCCAATCCCTTTCTGGGCTTCAAATCTTACTTAGATTTCTGTTTTCATACATATATTTGACCTCTATATTCTTATAAATATCGCAGGTTTTCAATACCATTATTCATCCAGCAAAATGATTCCTAACCCAAATTGAACATGTTATTAACCAAAACCATATACTGTTCCCACATTCTAACTTTATAGAAGAGCAGGGACAGTGTTTGTCTTACAATAAGGAATGTAGGGGATATAACACCTGCTGAAAACCTCAAAGTTCCATGCAGAAATAATCCCTGGAGAAGATGTAGGCAACTATGAAGGACCAGAGAGTGCAAAAGTCTTCTTCCATGGAAAACAGCCTTGTCTGAATGAGGGGTTGTGTCTGAATCAGCCTCTCTGTTCCTAATGTACAGAAGATGGACAAATCCAGCCCTGTGTGGAGAGCTGTTCACGGGTGCCTATGGGTGATATACCATTCTAACTTGTGAAAGTGTCACGGGAAATAGGGGCAGTATCCATCTCATGGGACCCTTGGAAGCAACTGTTAGGACAAAGTGGTTGCAAAGGCAGTGAACTTATTCAGTTCCTGAAGGAAGTGAACTCATCTCTATTCCTTGGTGATGGAACTCTCTGAACTTGCGATATAGGAAGCCAGGCACTCAGAGCCAGTCCCAGTCCCAGACCCAGTGGGCTCACTTGTTTGGATATTCCAATGACAGAGACAGTCTTTTTTGATATATACTGATGTGAGGATGGCCAAATGCCAGGAAAGCTTTGAAGACTGGCCTTTCCAGAGAAAGCAAGTAGTGGCTCACCCTGGGCTCCTGACATTTTCAGAGTTGGCCAAGGAGACCATATCTGAGACAGGACAGGCCATTTCAGAGGAACATAGTAAGGCTCACCAGTGAGAGTACACTCTGAATAGTCACAGACCTACTTGGGGAAAGGAGATGCATTTGTGGTTTTAGTTGTGTGTTTGTGGTTTTGTCTCATGTTCTGAGAAAATGTAGGAATGTAGGTTTGTTTGGTTTGGAGTGAACTGTTTCTAGTAAGTCGTTTGACAAGGCAAGTGTTTCTATGTCTGTGTTTCCCAGTGTGTCTGTGGTTGTAGACATTAGAAAAGAGAATGCATCAATGGATGTGTCCTGTCTAGTAGAAAGCTTCCCAGCATCAATCTTGCCCAATATATAAATGGACTGTGGCTTGCCTTATCGAAGGGCAACACCTTCAAACTTCCTAAGTTCTTGTTTCCTTCCTGAATTCTGGCTACACTCCAGAATAGGCTCATGGTTGTCTGTCCAAGATATTTACCACCTCCAAGCTCTGTGATATGGGCATGTACTGGATAGCTGAAGGGAATGGCGAGCATCTCAGAAAACTCAGATATCAGTGTGACCAGTAAAGTCTCAGTGGAGAAACTCTGCTTTGGGGCTTTTGCTTGCCTATTGTTCTTTTGCCCTGAATGTCAGGAAGGACTTTGCCTCAGGCCACCCCTTTGTGAAACCTGAAGTAACCAGTTTTCAAATGGATATAAATGGGCATTACCTGTGGCTCTTTACTTAACTGCTTTGGAAAGGGATGTGTCTGAATCAGTCTCTTGGCCCTGTGTGAGTCTATGGCTTAGATTCCCTACACCTGATGGATGTAAAGAAAAATCCCATGTGTGCATACAAAATCAAAATGGCAAAAATTACAGTCATTGTAGATGAAGTCTCTCGCCTTTCTCTGTAAGGTTTCTGACCTCCATCAAGTGAGAATAAGGATCCTTTGGGTCAAATGAATTCTTCAAAGCCATGGAGAGGCTAGCCCATAGGTGCTTCGGTTTTCTCTTGACTACAGTTCACATAAAAAATCTAAATGCCACAGTTAAAAGGCCTAAAATTGAAGAAGTGGAAAAGTATTAATGGCAGACCTATTTGATCACTCCTGGTTTACGGTAAGGGTGTCCAGGCCACCCTGACTTTAGGCAAATGAGGGTTAAGGGAGCTTATTTTGGACACTGTCTTGGGCTGCACCCCTTATGGAAAACTCCAGCCAAAGGATATGATGAGTGTCTATATGGAAGAAGATTAGGGCCGTGTGGAGTGTTTTGGTTTTAATTGTGGTCATTTCTGTGGTGGTTGGAAGAAATGACTGGGTCTACCTGTGCTTGAATTCTGGTGTGATTCCCCTTAGAGACTGAGTTCTAGAACTTACCTCAGAGAAGTATTGCCATGAATTGTTTTGGGATTTTAGGAAGCCACGCAATGAAAGTCGCCCTTGGAAACTGAGATCTAGGCCCAGGGTGGCTTTCCACAAAGCACTGGGAATCTCAGCCAGGATATCACTTGATTGTATTCTGAAAGACATGGCAGCCATAGTTCAGTGTCAAAAAACACATGGACCTCATATTGTAGACCTCAATAGGACTGGATTCAAGTGACCTTTTGGCCACTATTTTGGAAGCCTTGCCTTTGAGAGTTCTCCAGAGCTTTCATTGAAATGTGCTTCTTCACCATTTAACGGTTCCTGAATATATTGAAACCCATAGTGCTTGCAGCATCATCCTAGAAAAATGGCTAGAAAAATACCGTGAAATTTTTGAAATTCCCATGACCTGGTGGCACTGGAGAAACTTTGGATGTGCTGTTGCTGATCTTGAGTGTGCCAGACAGTGCCTTGATTGACTGGGTTTCATGAAAGTGGTGTAGAACAGAGATGCCAGTAATTTGGAGCCTGCTGATTAGCGGGCCTAGAACAGTGGTGGGAAGGTTTGTGATAAAACATGTAGTGGGGCAATGTGGATCTGCCCTTGGCTTCCAAATGGTTGTTACTGACATGGTGCAGCCAGCAGACCCTTCTTTGTAAAGGCATCTTGTTATATTGAGAGGTTTCAGGGCAATGTTCAGAATCAGGTTGCTATGGTCAAGGGGGAAAGCAATGTGGGATAGAAGCCTGGTTGGTGCATTATCCTGCAGACCCTGACCCACCACTCCCGACAGAAATCCCTCCAGCACTGTGTCCCAGTTGAACTCCATGTATTTTGTGAAGCAAATACCAAACTCCCAGTGCAGCAGCGAGAAACACCACAAAAATTGGAGGATGTCCAAATGGCTTCACAGTCCACACGGGGATACACTTAGCCCCCAGTGGCCACAGGTTACCTACAAAGAGAGAATTCAGCACTGCTGCCTCATTTTCATTGGAAAATAAGAAACAATTTCCTCCATGTCACATAGATGCAGACCCAGCATTGATGGTCTCAGTACAAAGGAAGCTAAAGCTCCTGACAACCACATATAGTTCAAGGGCCCAACCTCAGAGGCAGTTTCTCAAGAAGTCTTTAGGCCAGCAGAACTCCATGTTTGTGGAGTGTTTACCCTGTCCCTTTCTTTTCAAAAATCATCTACCACCTCCAATTTTTCAAAACTGTGAGCATATTCCATTCCAGATATGTATTCACTGATTTTCTAATTCTTCTCCTCTAATGGTGTTTTAGTTGGAGCGAAGGTACTGTCAAGGCATTTTTCTGTATGAGAGTGGGAGGATATTTGTGGAGCACACATTTACATACACATTGGATTCATTTTCCAATTTTTCTTTCGAAATACTGAATCCCCGACACTAACCCCTACCCTACTACACTCTGACTACTAATACTAATAAGATGGAGAAAAATAACTCAAACAGAATAAAAATACTAGCATTTCAGAGGAGGCATGGTGTATAGTTGGACTTGCCTTTTGCATTATATATTGTGGGAGTTATAAATCTAGTCAACTTTTTGTTGAAGTCGTTCTCCATGTTTTTTTTAAAGTTAACCAATATGTGAATTCCTGTCTCCCCTCTCTGTAGCCTATTCACCACCTGTATTTTTATATGCAAACATAGAATCCTACCTGGGACCACACGTCCATTCATGTGAGGTGGCTGACTTGACAGATACAAATTGTAAGGGATCACTCCTTCTAAATGATGTTGGAACTGAAAATTCAAATTATGGGTGAGCTTCCTACTTGATCAATATTATTCATAAATCCATGTTCAGTTAAATAAATATTTTTGGATCTGTCAATGATATATATTTCATTTTGAATTTTGATTGGCATATATATTGCTATTTTTAATGTCTGTGTGTGTGTGTGTGTGTACACACACACAAACACACACACACACACACATATATATATATAGATAGATAGATAGATAGATAGACTCTCCAGATTTTTCAAAATATGAAATATGTGTTTTATTTTACACTCACCAAATTCATTCATATTCATATATGTGAATTTATAATCAACTGTTCACAAGATTATTCTTAGAAATATTCATTTACCTGAAAAACATATTTCTTTCCTAGAACCGAAAAGGAACTTCAGTGAATGGTGCACACAAATCCTAATATTTCTACAGTACCTGACCCAGTTTAACATCAATGCAAGTAGATTCCAATTGGACATGATGTGTATTTTGACGTTCATTTTTATTCAACACTGGTAGATTACTATTTCTTTAATTTATGCACATCATAGGATATGTATTTCATCCACAAGTTAGGAAATTTATAGGCATTTGATTCACTATCAATCACTTCCTGCTTCAGAGCACATGCATTCCTCCATGTTTCTTGACTGGTCTTTTCATGAGAAAAGGGATGGACAATGCAAGGTAAGGCAACTAACATAGCACCGAACACAGCGAAACAGTCCTATTTGGTTGCAACCGGATTTAGAGGGCATTGCTTCTATTGTAATCATTTAATCCCCTGAACTCCAAGTTTAGATTGTTTCAGAATTTTGTACCCAACATGTAAGGGAGGGACTCAGAAGTTCACAGTCTGCAGAAGTTCATTAAAAGCAGTTTTTGTTTCTGTTTTTTTTTTTTTCTGTTCTGTGCAAGTTAACATTTCAAGGACACCTGGGAGGGGCAGAGCTTTTTTCTTCTCTTTTTTTTTCTCCCTGCCAGCTTTTACCATGGAGCCCAGTTGGTAACTTCTTTAACTTAGAACTGTAGCCATCTCTGTCAAGCCCCAGCTCAAGGCCAGAGGCCTTGTTCACATATTGCCAGCATTGTGACTGACTCTTTCCAAACACATTATTTTCGATTTCCATAATCACTTTTGTAGCAAAAATAACATATCTTCATGATAAACCATAACCCTAATATTGATATTAGATGTATTAATGGTTGGAATGAATGATTGTATATCAATATAAGATTTCTTATACATTTTCAGATATCAATTCAATCCGTTATAATGTGGAACCAGTTATATTATTTATTCACTTATGGTCTATTCATGCATTATCTCTATATTCATTGACACAGTGTGTACCTCTTTGTACCCCCTATACCCATTTATATGTCTTCAAAAAATTGCTCCCAGAAATGGTGGAATAAACACTCATGTCACCAGATCTACATATACATATTATCACAGTAATATTCTGGACACAAATGCAAACGTCACACTTATGATTGTACCAAAACCTAAATGGAAAGTGAGCATGGATTACAAAAAACATCCATGTCAAGGTTGCCTAATGCTCTCAAATGTCAATCCTTTTGGTGACTACATATTTTTTCTTCCTAAGATTATATATTCTAACTCAACCCTGTTGAAAATGTCTAATCGTATCACACACTTTATACTTTTCCTGATTTCGTAATGTCTTTATTGATATCTGCTTTCCTACGTTCTTTTCCCATTTCATTATTGTGACTGTTCACATGTGCTGACATTTACATTCACTCTCCAACCGAACCCCTATTGCTAAAGAGATTTTGTTCCAAATCCTATACTCACTCTTCTTCCTAAACCTACCGACTATCTTCTTAATCCTACCGACTATCCCTTTTTGACTGGATTTTCTCTTCTACATTCAATCATCCAAGTAATGTTCGTGCAAGCATCGGAGGAAGAGACCACCAGGAGAGTGTCTCATGCCACAGCAAGAGGTTTATTGGGGGTCCAGCATGCTGTGGCTCAGAGCTCACAAGAATAGAGCAGAGAGCCCTGAGAACAGCTTAAGCAGAGCTTATATACTTTCCTTGAAAAGGGTAGGGACGGAAATTTATTGATGGGTCAGAGCGAGTGGGCGGTTTGCATGTAACCGGATGAGGGAATACATTCTGCAATTTCGAAGTTGGGGACAGCACAATCTGGGAACAAGGTTAGCAAACAGTTCTCAATATTTCAACAGTGTTTTGTTAAGCATACAAAAAAACAGGAAGTTCCAAGTTCCTTTTTTATTAACCTTTCATTCCCCACTTCTTCTTCTGGCTAATTTTAATCATAATAGTGATTATTGGGGGCTGTCACATTCTATGTCTGCTAGTGGGGTATTACCATAAGTTTAACTTGTCCAATTTGAGCTTGGAAAAAAGAAATTACACGGTTGAGCAAACAGGGTTTTATAGTTAGCTATAATATGGAGATTATTATTGGACATGCCAGGGGTGATAAAAGCGTAGATAAACAGGGGGACTGTGATAACCAAGACTCAAACCACCCTTTTGGGGCGTCTGTCTCTCATTGACACTCTTCAAGGCATCCTTTTATTTTACTCATAGGTTTTTTTACAACTTCATTATGGTCGGCATAAAAACAGCATTCTTACATCAATGCAGCACAAAGGCCCCCTTCTCTCATGAAGAGGAGGTCAAACCCTCGACTGTTGTGTAAAATAACTTCAGAGAGAGAGGTTAAAGATTCCTGAAAACTGTGATGGAGGTTTCTAATATCTTTAAGTTTTGGTCTATTGCTGCTTCTATTTGGGTCATTTGTTGTGTACCATGGACCAGGGCAGTGGTTCCTGTGACTACCCCTGCAGCAACTCCACTTCCTAATATGATAGGTAAAGTAAGATATATGTTCCCAGTGGAACTGGGTTGTATGCCCCCCTGTTTGAACTTCAAATGAACCTGGGTCATTATAGAGCAATCTGGGAAACATCTTCACCATTTCACAATTAATCACATCTGTTGACCATTTCATTAAAACATAAACAATGTTTAAGTATATAGAATTATACTGTTGTAGGGGCAGTCAAGGCAAGGCACCTAAGATAGCACAGAAGACAGGGAAACAGTCCTATTTGGTTGCAACCGGATTCAGCGGGCATTGCTTCTGTTGTAATCAATTAATTCCCTGAACCCCAAGTTTAGGTAGTTTCAGAATTTTGTACCCAACATGAAAGGGAAGGGACTAAGAAGTTCACAGTCTGCAGAACTTCACAAAAAGAAGTTTTTTTCTGTTTTTTCCTCTTTGGTGGGCAAGTTAAACTTTCAAGGACACCTGGGAGGGGGAGAGCTTTTTCTTCCTTTTCTTTTATCCCCCTGCAGTGTTACCATGGAGCCCAGTTGGTAATTTTATATCTTAAAAATATAGCCATCTCTATGAAGCCCCAGCTCAAGGCCAGAGGCCTTGTTCACATATTGTGTGAAAAACTATTAAAGGGGTGTCAAGCTTAGGAGTGCTGATTTTTGCAGCCAGTAGCCAAGTAGAGCAGGGCAACAGAAAAACAGGAAGTTTATCTACACTGAACTCTTTTATAGGGACTCTTTTGCTGAAAATCCTAAAGTCATGGTGAAGACTTCTGGAGAAGTTCAGTTAAGATTTTTCTGTGGGCCTGGTACAGAGGGGGAAGACGGGGAAGGCGGAGGGTGAGAGCTGCTCCGTGGATCTGAGAAATAGGAAGGAGAGATATAAAAGAATAATGGGAAAGGGGTTTGGGATTTTCCTAGAAACAAAAACTTCAGCAGTATAACAGGTAGAGCAGAGGGGAAGACGGGAGTGACTATCCCGAAAAGCCTGTGAGGCACTTTAAATTCTTAGTAACCTGTTTTCAGTGATCACAAAGCAACTTTAAAGGTCATTTTCATTACATCTTCAATAGGGGTCTGAGGGATCTCCTAAGCTGGTTTGAGCTTTAGGTTAGCTGGTAAGAGGACCTGGTGCGACCCGGTGCGGGTACTGACAGAGGAAGAGAGGAGTGAGTGGGTGGATGGGTACCTCAGTACCTGCTAACTCAGCAAGGGGGCAATGCTCTGAGAACCAGCGGAGGTTTGGGTTTTGGATCTAGTAATTGGAGGGGAGAAATAAGGTTGCTGAGGTAGGACTGACAGCAGAGAGTCTGGAGCAGAAAGCTGAGGGTGAGGAACTATTGGAGAAGCATAGTTCAGGATGTGAGGGAAACAGGGAAAAGGCCTCCACATAGGGGAATTTCCTTTCACCCTTTTGAGCACTTGCAGAAGGTAAAAAGGTCACACAGAATTTGAGGATCTAGAGACTCCTGTTGGCGCCATCTGTTTTAGATGTCTAAGTAGTAATATGGCCAATGCTGTGTACTGAATTTGATGAGGATTTTACATTCCACCAGGCAGCCCCTGTATGCTCAAATCCCCATGACTTACAGAAGAAGTCATCTTTTCCAACACTCAGCCATGGCGGTTTGTGGCTTTGATAGTCTGCGGGGCAAACATACTAATATAGGCTAGCCAACCTGCATCTGGCTTGCCTGTCTATACAACCATAATGTTTGTTTCCATTATCTATGGTACGGAAATGATTTAATGGAATTTTAGTGGGATCCTCTTCATCAAGGATATTCTAATAGGAAAGACCTATATCCAGCTGACAAATGTCTGGGTGGAGAGATGGCCACCAGGTTCCTAAGGGGGCTGTATGCAAGATAGACCATACTTCTTGTCTTGTAGGATTTGTGATCAGCCATTGCTGCTGAACGGGCTAATGAGTGTTAGGTCTACTGGTGGCCAAGGGGAAAGTCTATAGCCTTATCTACGTGGCAAATACACAATTTGAACGGGTTACCAGTCTTTTCCAGTTTCCAGCCAGAGTCTGGACAGGTTGCAGGCTTGAGATGAGAGGCATGGATCCAGGAAGTGATTCCGTCTACTTTTACCGCTGTAGGTGTTATAAGTAGCACCTGGTATGGTCCTTTCCAGCGGGGTTCCAGGGATGACACCTGATGTCCTCTTATGTAGAGGAATTCTCTTACTTGATATCGATGTGGAGTCCCCTCGTCCCCAGGTTGGAAGGCAGTGGCCAGCTGTTTCCACAGGTATAGCTGAGTTCTTTCAAGAGATTTAAGTCTGTCAAGCAAGTGTGTGTGGAAGGGATACTTAGGTCTTAGAGTTGGGGTTAGGTCCCTTACCAGAGGAGGGGCCCCATAGAGAATTTCATAGGGCGTGATGTTACACAAAGAAACAAAGGAAGTATTTCTTTCATGAAACAGTGCATAAGGCAGGAGCATAGTCTACCCTTTTATGACGGTCTCTAAGCTTAATTTATTTAAGGTCTCTTTAATGCTTCTATTTATTTTTTCATGTGTCCTGAGCTTTGGGGTCTATAAACACAATGTAACTTCCAATTAATCCCCAGGGTCCTGGCTAACCCCTGGTTTACCTGGCCCATGAACGCCGTTCAATTATCAGACCACATTACATTAGGCAGGCCCTGTCTTTGAAAAATATCTTTCAGGATCTTCTTGACCACCATTTGTGCCGGTTTTTTTTTTTTTTTTTTTTTTTTTTTTTTTTTTTTTTTTTGTGGGAAAGGCTTCAATCCATCCTGAAAATGTATCTACAAAGACTAGGAGATATTTAAGTCAATATCTCGCTGGCTGGCTTAATTTAGGTAAAGTCCACTTCCCAGAATTGTCCTGGTCTGGTTCCTGGTACGTGCTTTCCTGCAGGAAGCTTGGAATGGTAAGCATTAACCAATTAACAGAACTGACAGGCTTTTGTTACCCATTCAGTTATTTCCATTCACTGTGAGTGAGTTAGTCTAAAACTCTGTTCTTGATCCTACAGGAATGGCTGCAGTTTCTTTGAACTAAGTTGATTGAGTTGATGTACATTTTTAACATAGTGTAGGGCTTTCTGAAATTGCAGGCTGGGCTCAGTGAAGTTGAGGTGTTCAGTGTTAGTGTTCTTAGATGTTATCAAAAGCTTGCTGGTGCTCAAAGGGTCCATTGGAATTGGGCATTCTCATTTAACAGCGGGTATAATGGAGCAGCTATGAACACAAACCCAGGTCCATAACCTGCAAAAGCCAGCAGTTCCAAGAAACTCTCTATGTTGTCTCCTGTTAAATGGGGGTGGTATCTGCACAACGTTTTGTTTCCTGGGGTCAGTGAGCCATCATTTACAGTGCCTAAGGAAATACCCCAGGAAGATTACTTCTTGCTGGCAAATTTGGGCCTTTTTGGCCAAAGCTCTATACCTGAGTTGAGCAAGCTCAGATAATAGTGCTTGGGTCACAGACTCAAAGTTTTCCTTGGTGTTGGCTGCCAGGAGCAGGACATCCACATATTGAATCAGGGTGACTTCAGGGTGTGTAGTTCTGAAGTTGTTGAGATCTCTGTGAAGGGCTTCATCAAAGAGAGTGGGGGAGATTTTGAACCCCTGTGGGAGTCTAGTCCAAGTTAGTTGACAAGACGTTCCTGTTTCTGGGTCTACCCACTCGAAAGCAAACAGCAACTGACTATCTTTATGCAGAGCCAAGCAAAAGAAAGCATCTTTTAAGTACAGAACAGTATACCATTTTCACTCAGCCACAGCAAAGTGTTTATTGGGGGTCCAGCATGCTGGGGCTCAGAGCTCACTTGAATAGAGCAAAGAGCCCTGAGAACAGCTTTAACAGAGCTTATATACTTTCCTTGGACAGGGCAGGAAGGGAAATTTATTTATGGGTCAGGGCGAGTGTGCAGTTTGCATGCAACTGGGTGAGGGAGTACATTCTGCAGTTTGGCAGTTGGGGATAGCACATTCTGGGAACCAAAATAGCAAACAGTTCTCAAGATTTCAACAGTGTTTTGTTAAGCATACAGAAAAACAGGAAGTGACAAGTGACTATTTTATTAACCTTTCACCAAAGCAAAATGGAAAGTGAGCATGGATTATTAAAAACAACCATGCCCAGGTTGCCTAATGCTCTAAAATATCAATCCTATTGATGACTACATATGTCTTTCTACCTAAGATTATATATTCATCCTCAACCATGTTGAAAATGTCTAACCCTATCACTCACATTATACTTTGCCTGTTTTCCTAATGTCTCTATTGATATCTGCTTTCCAACATATTTTTCCCAGTTCATCATTGTGACTGACTCTTCGTATGTGCTCATATTTACGTTCACTCTCTACCCGAAACCCTATTGCTAATGAACGTTTTGTCCAAATCCTATACTCACTCTTTTTTCAAAACCTACTGACTACCTTCCTAATCCTGCCGACTATTCCTTTTTGACTGGATGTTCTCTAAGACATTTATTCATCCAAGGTACAAGGTCCTCTGCCATTGCATATCGATTTATCTGAGACATCTGTGTAGAACATAATTCAAAGCTAAGTATCGCACTAAAGGGCCCAATTCCCTTCTGGGCTTCAAATCGTACCTAGATTTCAGGTTTTATACTTATATTTCACCTATATATTCTTGTGAATATCGCAGGTTCCTAATACCATTATTTATCCCACAGAATGTTTCCTAACCCAAATAAAATATATTATTAACCCTAACCATACACTGTTCCCTCAATCTAACTTTACAAAAGAGCAGGGACAGAGTAGGTCTTACAATACAGGAATGTAGGGAATCTTCCACCTGCTGAGAACCTCAAAGGTTGATGCAGAAATGATCCCTGGAGAAGATGTAGGCAGCTATGAAGGACCTGAGAGAGCAAAAGTCATCTTCCATGGCAAACAAGCTGGTCAGGATGAAGGTATGTGTCTGAATCAGCCTCTCTCCTATTGATATAAAAAAGATGGACCAAAACAACCCTGTGTGGAGAGCTTCTCCTGGGTGTCTATGGTTGATATACCATTCTAACTTCTGAAAGTTTCACAGGAAGTAGGGGCAGCCTCCATCTCAAGGGACCTTTGGAAGCAACTGTAAGGACAAAGTGGTTGCCAAGGCAGTGACCTCATTCCCTTCCTTTAGGAATTGACCTACCTCACTTCTTTGGTGATGAAACTCTCTGAACTTGAGATCCAGGAAGCCAGGCATCCAGAGGCAGGCCCAGTCCCATTCCCAGTGGGCTCACTTGTTTGCATTTACCAAGGAGAGAGTCTGTCTCTCTTGGTACCTAATGGTTTAAGGATGACCAAATGCAAGTAGAGCTCTGAAGACGGGCCTTTCCTGAGAAAGCAGGTAGTGGTCAGCACAGGCTCCATACAACTTCACAGAGATGGACAAAGAGACCAGATCTGAGACAGGACAGGCCATTTCAGGGGAACATACTATGGCCTACAAGTCAGAGGACACTCTGGATACTCACAGACTTACTTGGGGAAAGAGGTGCCTTTTTGAGAGTGGGTGTGAGTTTGTGGTTTTGTCTCATGTTCTGAGAATAGGTAGGAAAGGCGGTTTGTTTGGTTTAGAGTGGACTGTTTCTAGAAAGTCCTTTGACAAGGTGAGTGTTTCTGTGTCTGTGTATCCCACTGTGTTCTTGGTTGTACACATTAGAAAAAGGAATGCATCAATGGATGTATCCTGACTAGTAGAAAGCTTTCCAGCATTCATCCTGCCCATTTTAAAAAAGGACTGCTGGTTGCCTTTTCGATGGGCAACACCTACTAACTTTCTAAGTTCCTGTTTTCTTTCTGAATTCTGGCCACTCTCCAGAATAGGCTCATGGTTTTTTGTCCAAAATATATATACCACCTCCAAGCTCTGTGACATGGCCATGTACTGGATTGTTGAAGGGAATGACAAGCATCTCAGAAAACTCAGATATCATTGTGACTAGTATAGTCTCAGTGGAGAAACCCTGCATTGGGATTTGCTTACTTATTGTTATGTTGCTCTGAAGTCAGGAAGGTCTCTGCCTCAGGCCACCCCTTTGTGAATCTTGAAGAAAACAGTTTTCAAATGGAAATGAATGGGCATCACCTGTGGCTCTTTGCTTAATTGCTTTGGAAAAGGATGTTCTGAATCAGCCTCGTGGCCCTGTGTGTGGCTGTGGCTTAGATTAGCAGCGCCTGATGGATATAAAGAAAGATCTAATGTGTGCATCCAAAACCAAAATGGCAAAAAGATCAGTGATAGTGGATGAAGTCTCTCGCCTTCCTCTGTAAGGTTCCTGACCTCCACCAAGTGACAATAGGTATCCTTTGGGTCAAATGAGTTTTTCCAAGCCTTGCAAATTTACTTTGGTTTCCTAATGACTCCAAATCACATAAAGAATTTATACCTGACAGTCAGTAGGCCTCAAATTGGAGAAGCAGAGCAGTATTACAGGAAGAACTATGTGATCAATCCTGGTTCACAGGAAGGGTGTTCAGGCCACCCTGAGGTTAGGCAAATGAGTTGCAAGGGAGCTTATTTTGGACACTCTCGTGGGCTGCGCCATTCATGGAAGCCTCTAGCCAAAGGTTATCATGAGTGTATGTATGTAAGAAGATGAGTGCCATGTGGGAGTGTTTTGGATTTAATTGTGGTCATATGTGTGGTGGTTGGAAGAATGACTGGGTCCACCTGGGCTTGAACACTGGTGTGATTCCTCTCAGAGACTGAGTTCTGTAACTGACCTCAGAGATGTAATTGCTTTGGAAAGGGATGTGTCTTAATCAGGCTCTTGGCCCTGTTTGAGGCTGTGGCTTAGATTATCAGCAACAGACGGATCTAAGAAAAGATCCCATGTGTGCATCCAAAACCAAAATGGCCAAAAGAGCAGTCATTGTGGATGAAGTCTCTCGCCTTCCACTGTAAGGTTCTGAAAGAATAAAACAAATTGAAATTGAAACGTAAACAACCAGGTTTTGTAAAGTTTACAAGCTGCACTCAGAACCTAAAATTCCTGTGGCAGTTAAGACAATTCCTGAAACTGCCCATTAGATGTGTGTTGAAATCTTCCCTGAACACCTAGTTACTTAACAACCCCTTCCCAGAAACCGTGCAGCTCACCATGTATACATCTCAGGGCTTTAACCAATAAATTTAAACGTATACCCCTTCTCAGGGCTGACCAATCACTCCCTGCCTGACCTTTTCCCGCCAATGAATGTGCTAATCATGTTTAAGAGTTGTTATTTGATTTTCCCGTGGTACATGATGATTTCCTAAAGGAGGCAATGATGTATGTAAATCCCTGTTCTCTCTAAAGAATGTATATATACTCTGCTCAAGTTGTTCTCGGGGTTCTTTGATTTTTGGTCCTCTGAAGTGAGCTCTGAGCCCCAGCATGCTGGACCCCCAATAAACCCTTTGCTGATGCATGAGAAAACCTCTTTGTTGTCTTTTCCTCTGACGTTCGCCGCACCTATTTATCTGGAGGCCCCAGGTGAGATATCCGGCAGCGGTGGACGAAAGACCTCAAGGGACTCCTCTCGGGGTTAGTAAGGAGCCTATTTCTGGTTTCGGATTTCAAGTCAGGGCATGGCAAAGTGGCTGTTGGTGAAGAGCATTAGCTCTCTCCTATGGTGTGACAGACCTGTCACAGAGCCCAAGGTCACGTTTCTGGGGGACACTCCGGAAGACTAGGGAAATCAAAGAATAGTAGTTTCCTCATCTCAGTTACATTTTGCTTCAGGATTCGGTTTGCCAGCCCATCAGGTTTTGCCGGCTACTCAGTTTGGTTCATTGTCCCGAACTCATGTTGAGTTTACTGTCTGTATTTATTGCCTAACCCATTAAGATTTACCAGTTACTCAGTTCTAATCTTTTTCTTGGAGTCATGTTAAACATTTACTGTTTGTCTTTTTCTGTGTTGCGTTTGTGTCTTCACTGTCCCTGTTTGAGTAATTCCCATTATGGGACAAAGCACATCCTCTTCTCTGTCTCCGACGCTTGATCATTGGACTGATGTCCGCTCAAGGGCCCAGATCTTTATTTTCCAGTAAAACGCTGTACCTGGCACACTCTCTGTGCTTCAGAATGGCCCATCCTCGAAGTTGGATGGCCCCCAGAAGGATCCTTCCACTTTCCTCTAATCCGAAAAGTCAGAGATATTGTCTTTCAGCTTTGGCCACGTGGCCACCCAGATAAAGAGCCATATACCCCTTCCCCCATGATCCTATCATTCAAACCATCCACTCCTCCCCCTCTTCCTTCCATCCTCCCTGAGTCACAAGACTGGACACTCCTCCCCCTCCTTATCATCTACTCTCCCTCCCCAACCCCCAACACAGTTCCTGATGATCCTCCAACCGCTGACTCAGCCTCTCCACTGCTATAGGCAATTGGGCCAGACCCAAGCCCTCCAGGGGACTTTTCTGCAGCAGCAGCAGCCCCTCCTCCCCTGGAGGAAGCTGGGCAACCTAAAGGAACCCACCGGCGGCGGATAATCGAAAACTCAGAAGCCCCTGTGATACTCTCTTTCCGTCCCTATGGGCCCATGAACCGACCAAACTGGGACCCCAACACCTTTGAAGGTAAGAAGCATCTGTCCACTTATCGCCGGGCTCTAATAGCGGGTCTCCGAGTGGCCGCCAGAGGGCTGACCAATTTGGCCAAAGTAAGAGAGATTATCCAAGGGCCTAATGAGTCTCCCTCTATGTTTCTGGAGAGAATTATGGAAGAATATACTCCTTTTGATCCTCAGGCAGAGGACCAAAATGCATCTGTTACAATGGCCTGTATTGAGCAGGCTGCCCAAGATATTAAGAGAAAGTTACAATGTCTAGATGGATTACAAGATACGACCTTAAGAGATTTAGTCAGAGAAGCTGAGAAAGTATATTATAAGAGAGAAACTGAGGATGAGAGGGAACAGAGGATAGAGAAGGAAAGGGAACAAAAGGGGCATGAAAGGAGCAAAAGGCAGACTAAAACATTGACTAAGGTTTTGTTCACAGCAGCAAATATGCCAGAAGTTAAAAAGCTTGGAGTCAGGAAGGGATACTTGGGCCCATGCCAAAGGCTGCCCCTGGCCTCAGATCAATGTGCCTACTGTAAAGAAAAAGGACACTGAGCCAAAGAGTGCACCCAAAAGAAGCAACCACGCCAGCATGCCATGCTGACTCTAGAACAGGACTAGGAATGTTGGGGCTCGGATCTCCTCCCAGAGATCAGGGTAACATTTGAAGTGGAGGGGACTCCAGTGAACTTTGGAGAGGATACAGGAGCAGTATTCTCAGCCCTTAAGACCCCACTGGGCTCCTATCAAATAAATGGTCCCTAGTTCAAGGGGATAATGGCAGTACATATCGGGCTTGGACAACTAAGAGGATTATGGATGTAGGAAAAGGAAAAGTCCAACACTCTTTCCTAGTAATCCCAGAGTGCCCAGCCCCATTGATGCACAGGGATCTGCTTACCAAACTCGGGGCTAGAATAACTTTTAACCCTGATGTTCCCGAAGTGGATGTTCTAAAGCCTTCAGTGAAACCTCCCATAGTCACAGCATTGACTATGTCCGTTGAAGATGAAAATCAACTCTTCGCGCTCCCTAGGACTGATCAAAGAGGCAAACTACCACAGAAATGGATAAAAGATTATCCGAATGCCTGGGCAGAAACTGCTGGGTTAGGTCTAGCAATAAAACTACCTCCAATAGAACTAGAATTAAAAGCCTCTGCCTCTCCAATCAGTGTTAAACAATATCCTCTAAGCAAAGAAGCTAAAGATGGGATAAGTCCCCATATTCAGAAATAATTGGCCCTTGGGGTCCTAAGGCCCTGTCAATCAGCCTGGAATACGCCCCTGCTATCAGTAAGAAAGGCAGGAACTAGGGACTACTGTCCTGTTCAAGACCTAAGAGAGATAAACAACAGAGTGCAGGACATTCACCCAACAATACCCAATCCATATAATTTGCTTAGCACTCTGAATCTGGAGCGGGAATGGTACACTGTGCTGGACTTAAAAGATGCTTACTTCTTCTTGCCCCTACATAAGGACAATCAGTTTCTGTTTGCTTTCGAGTGGATAGACCCAGAAACTTTAACATATGGCCAACTAACCTGTACTAGACTCTCACAGGGGTTCAAAAACTCCCCCACTCTCTTTGATGAAGCCCTCCACAGGCCTCAGAACTGCACACCCCGAAGTCACCCTACTCCAATATGTGGATGATCTGCTACTGGCAGCCAACACCAAGAAGAACTATGAGTCTGGGACCCAAGCACTATTATCCGAGCTTGTTTGGCTTGGATATAGGGCTTCTGCAAAAAGGACCAAATTTGTCAGCAAGAAGTAATCTTCCAGGGTTATTCTCTTAGGGGTGGCAAAAGATGGCTCAGTGAGCCCAGAAAACAAACCGTTGTGCAGATACCGCCCACATCTAATAAGAGACTATTCAGAGAGTTTCTTGGGACTGCCGGCTTTTGCAGGTTATGGATTCCTGGGTTCGCATCTCTGGCTGCACCTTTATACCCGCTTATAAATGGGGATGCCCATTTCAAATGGACCCCTGAGCACCAAAAAGCTTTTGATAATGTCAAAAAAAGGCACTGCTATCTGCTCCAGCTTTAGCACTCTCAGAAGTAGAAAAACCCTTCACTCTCTACATTGAGAAAACGAAAGGAATAGAACTGGGAGTGTTCACTCAGACTTTGGGACCTTGAAAAAGGCCGGTAGCATTCTTATCAAAAAAATTGGACCCAGTGGCTAGCGGGTGGCCAAATTGCTTAAGAGCGATAGCAGCGGCAGCCCTTCTAAAAAAAGATGTTCATAAATGAACGTTGGGACAGAAGCTAACCATTATAGCCTCCCATGCCCTGGAGAGCATCATCTGTCAGCCTCCAGAGAGGTGGCTATCAAACTCCAGAATAAACCACTACCAGAGCCTCTGGATTAGCAAAGACAGAATAACTCTGGGACCCCCTGCTCCACTCAACCTGGGTACACTGCTGCCAGAAGAATCATCAGAACCCATCACTCATGAGTGTCAACACATACTGGCGGAGGAAACCAGTATAGGATGAGACTTGAAAGTTCCAGCCACTGCCTCACCCAGAAGTCGTATGGTTTACAGACGAGAGCAGCTTCCTCCAAGATGGTAAGCGGCGGGCTGGAGCAGCAATAGTTAGCAAAACTAATGTCATCTGATCTTCTGGTCTCCCAGAAAAGACATCAATCCAAAAGGCAGAACTGATTGCGCTTCCGAAAGCATTGGAACTAGCAACAGGCAAAAGGGCCACCATATACACTGATAGCCGCTATCCATTTGCCAATGCTAATGTGCACAGGGCTATTTACCAGCAAAGGGGGCTATTAACCTCTGCTGGGAAAGAAATAAAGAACAAAGATGAGATCCTCCACCTTCTCTCAGCAGTGCAGAGCACTAAGGAACTAGGTATAGTGCACTGTCCAAGGCACCAGAAGGGAAACGACCCCATGGCGGTTGGAAACAGAAGGGCAGATGAGGAAGCTTAATTGGCAGCCCTAAACGTAGTGACTCTGGTAACTTTTTCCACACCGGGGGGAACAACAATCAGGAGATTTGGCCGCACTGGAACATTCAGGCAACTTATCATCTGAGGAGACAGATACAGGACTCTGGGACCCTTCAGAGCCAAGTTTACTATTTCAAAAAGCCCACCTTTATGTCAAAGACGTACACCAACTCACCCACTTAGGCTGAAAAAAGTTATAGGCACTTCTAAAGGACCGGAGAAAGGACTTATTATTGACTGACTCACAGAGGAAAGAAATAGCTGAGCAGGTGACTAGAGCTTGTCAAGTCTGCCAGTTAGTTAATGCTTACCCATCCAAGCTTCCTGCAGGAAAGCGCTTACGAGGAACCAGAACAGGACAATTCTGGGAAGTGGACTTTACTGAAATTAAGCCAGCAAGGTACGGACTTAAATATCTTCTAGTCTTTGTAGATACTTTTTCAATATGGTTTGAAGCCTTCCCCATGAAGAAACAAAAGGCTCAGAGGGTGGTCAAAAAGATTCTATAAGACATTTTTCCAAGGTTCAGCCTGCCTAAGGTAATAGGGTCTGATAATGGACTGGCATTCGTGGCCCAGGTAAGTCAGGGATTCGCCAGGACCCTGGGGATTAATTGAAAGTTAAATTGTGCTTGTAGACCCAGAGCTCAGGACAGGTAGAAAGGATGAATAGAACCATCAAAGAGACCTTAACGAAAAAAGCTTGGAGACCGGCATAAAAAATTGAACTCTGCTCCTACCTTAAGCACTGTTTCGTGCAAGAAAAACGCCCTCTGCCTCTTTGTGTAAACTCACCCCTTATGAAATTCTCTATGGTCCCCCTCCTCCAGTAAGGGACCTAACCCCAACTCTGAGACTTAATGATTCCTTTCACACACTCTTTCTTGACAGACTTAAAGCCCTTGAACAAACCCAGCACCCAGCGATACCTGTGGAAATAGTTGGCCACTGTTTATCAGCCTGGAGATGAGGGAACCCCACATCGATATCAAGTGGGAGACTTCATCTACATGAGATGGCATTAGGTGTCATCCCTGGAACCCCGCTGGAAAGGACCATACCAGGTGCTGCTTATAACAACCACAGTGGTGAAAGTGGATGGGATCACTTCCTGGATCCATGCCTCCCATCTCAAGCCTGCGCCCTGTCTGGACTCTGGCTGGAAACTGGAACAGACTGGTAACCGTCTCAAGTTGTGTGTCTGTCATGTGGGTAGGGCTATGGATTCTTCCCCTGACCACCAGCAGTCCTAATCCCCATCAGCTTGTTCAGCAACAATGGCAAGTTATAAATCCTACTGGGCAAGGAGTGTGGTCTATTTCACATACAGCCACCATATGGACTTGATGGCCATCTCTCCACCCGGATATTTGTCAGATTGCCATAGGCCTGTCTGACTGGGATCTCCCTGACATAGAGGACCCCCACAGAGATCCCACTCAACCCCAAACCAGGGCAACATAGACCACCTTACCCCATGAATTATGGATATCATCTTCCGCAGCTCAGGTGTAAACTAGCCAATCTTGATTTTTACGTGTGCCCAGCTGATTTCCGAAGTCGCAAACAGGCCCAAACCTGTACAGGACCCAGTGACTTTTATTGTAGATCTTGGGGTTGTGAACAAACGGGAGCTGCATGGTGGAACCCAAACTCCCCCGACAGTACGATTCAGGAAGAAAGAAATGACACCTTGATTGATCCCAAGAAATGTGCTGCTAGCCAAGTGGTGTCAAAAACTCACTGTGGAAAGAATAGTCTATGTTACCCCCTCATTTTAACTTTCAATTCCAAAGGAAGGGGCTACCTCGGAACAGCATGGCCTATGGGAAATACGTGGGGAATGCGATTCTATATATATGGCCCTCGTTATGACTTTGGTCACTGGTTCACCATCCGGCTGAAAAAGGAAGAAAATATCACAGCAATAGAGCCCAATCCCCTCGACCCAGGAATTAAGCCTCCTAAACCTCCCATGGCTAGATCTACCAGAACCCCTCTACCATCTCATACTTCCCGGTTTCCGTCTTTGCCTACTTCCCCAGTCCAGAGTACAGCTGACTCCTCCCCCTGGGAACTAATTAAAGGAACCTTTATTGTACTGAACTCCAAACAGTCAGAACTCCTTGCATTTCAGGCAAGGTATTTGACATCTCTGTAAATTATTGTGTAATGGTGCAGATACTCCCCAGGGTGCTCTATTATGATGTAGAATCATTTGAAGGTCTACTAGGGGGAGAAACAACCCGATTTTGCGGGGAGCCAGTGTCCCTTACTCCTGCCATCCTATTGGGGATAGGAGGTCCTGCAGGAGTGGGTATGGGAACAGCTGCTACTATATGTGGGTCACAACAAATGGCCCGATTAGAAACAGCAATAGATAAAGACTTGAAGACGTTAGAGACCACCATCACAGCTTTGCAGGAATCCTTAACTTCTCTCTCTGAAGTGGTTTTAAAGAACAGGCGAGGATTAGACCTCCTCTTCATGAGTGAGGGGGGCCTCTGTGCTGCACTGAGAGAAAAATGTTGTTTTTATGCTGACCATACTGGAGTTGTAAAAGAATCCATGAGTAAATTGAGAAAATGCCTTGAAGAGCACCAGAAAGATAGGGAGATTCAACTAGGGTGGTTTGAGTTATGGTTTACCCAGTCCCCCTGGTTAACTACACTCCTATCAGACTTAGCTGGACCCTTGATCATCCTTATGGTGTTGCTAACTGTAGGACCTTGTTTGCTTAACCACATAGTTTCCTTTCTCCAGGCTCAAATTGGGCAGGAAAAACTCATTGTAATCAGACAGAAATACGGTCCACTGGCAGAAATAGAATGTGAGACCCCGCAATAATTAAGATTTATTACGTTTAAGATTAAAAGTAGTAAGAAAAAGGAGTGGGAAATGAACGAATAAAAGAAATTGAAATTGAAACATAGAAGCAGGTTTTTTAAAGTTTCCAAGCTGCACTCAGAACCTGAAATTCCTGTGGCAGTTAAGACAATTCCCGGAACTGCCAATTAGATGTGTGTTGAAATCTTCCCTGACCACCTAGTTACTTAACAACCCCTTTCCAGAAACCGTGCAGCTCACCACATATACATCTCAGGGATTCAACCAATCAGTTTAAACGTATACCCCTTTTCAGGCCTAACCAATCACCCCCTACCCGACCTCTTCCCGCCAATGAATGTACTAATCATGTTTTAGAGTTGTTATTTGATTTTCCCGTGCTATGTGTTGATTTCCTAAAAGAGGATATGATGTATGTAAAGTCCCTGCCCTCTCTAAAGAATGTATATAAACTCTGCTCAAGTTGTTCTTGGGGCTCTTTGTTCTTTGCTCCTCTGAAGTTAGCTCTGAGCCCCAGCATGCTGGACTCCCAATAAACCCTTTGCTGTGACATGAGACAGTCTCTTGATGGTCTTTTCCTCCGACTTTTGACCGACCTTTTCACCTAAGAAGGACCTGAGAGAGCAAAAGTCAACTCCATGTCAACTTCCATGTCAAACAACCTGGTCAGAATGAAGGAATGTGTCTGAATCAGCCTCTCTCTTCTTAATGTAGATGAAATGGACCAAACCAGGCCTGTATACAGAGCTTTTCCTGGGTGCCTATGGTTGATATACCATTCTAATTTGTGAAAGTGTCACAGGAAGTAGGAGCAGCCTCCATCTCATGGGACCATTGGAAGCAACTGCTAGGACAAAGTGGTTTTCCAAGGCAGTGACCTCATTCAGTTGCTGAAGGAAGTGACCTACCACACTTCCTTGGTGATGGAACTCTCTGAACTTGGGACCAGGAAGCCAGCCACCAAGAGCAAGTCCCAGTCCTAGTCCCAGTGGTCTCAATTGTTTGGATTTACCAAGGACAGAATCAGTCTTTCTTGGTACCTACTTATGTGATGATGGCCAAATTCCAGGAGAGCTCTGAAGAGGGACTTTTCTGAGAAAGCAGGTCGTGGCTCAACCATGGCTCCTGACAACTTCAAAGAGTTGGCAAAGAAGACCAGATCTGAGGCAAGACAGGCCATTTCAGGGGAACATAGTATGGCCCACCAGTCAGAGGACACTCAGGATAGTCACAGACATACTTGGGGAAAGGAGGTGCCGTTGTGGGTGTCGGTGTGAGTTTGTGGTTTTATCTCATGTTCTGAGTATAGGTAGGAAAGGCAGTTTGTAGGTTTGGACTGGAAAGTTTCTAGAAAGTCGTTTGACAACACGAGTGTTTCTATGTCTGTGTATCCCACTGTATCCGTGTTGTAGACATTTGAAAAGCAAATGCATCAATGGTTGTGTCCTGTCTAGTAGAAAGCTTCCCAGCATTCATCCTGCCCAATTTAAGAATGTAGAGCGGCTTGCCTTATGGATGGGGAACACCTACTATCTTCCTAAGTTCCTCTTTTCCTCCTGAATACTTGCCACTCTCCAGAGTAGCCTTATGGTTTGGTGTCCAAGATATGTACCACCTCCAAGCTCTGTGACATGGCCATGTACTGGATAGTTGAAGGGAATGGGAGCATCTCAGAAAACTCAGTTATCAGTGTGACCAGTAAAGTCTCAGTGGAGAAACCCTGCTTTGGGCCATTTGCTTACTTATGTTTCTATTACCCTGAATGTCAGGAAGGTCTTTGCCTCAGGCCACCCCTTTGTGAAGCCTGAAGAAAACAGGTTTCAAATGGAAATGAATGGGCATCACCTGTGGCTCTTTGCTTAATTGCTTTGGAAAGGGATGAGTCTGAATCAGCCACTTGGCCCGGTGTGACAGCAGTGGCTTAGATTCTCAGCATCTGATGGACCTAAAGAAAGTTTCCAAGTGTGCATCCAAAACCAAAATGGCCAAAAGAGCAGTCATTGTGGATGAAGTCTCTCGCTTTCCTCTGTAAGCTTCCTGAGCTAAATCAAGTGAGAATAGGGATCTTTGGGTCAAGTCAGTTCTTCAAAGCCCTGCAGAGGCTAGCCGATAGGTGCTTGGGTTTTCTCATGAAACCAATTCACATAAAGAATCTATACCAGACAGTCATTAGCCCTCAAATTTGAGAAGCGGAGCAGATATAGAGCAGGCCTATTTGATCACTCTTGGTTCACTGGAAGGGTGTCCAGGCCACCCTGACTTTAGGCAAATGAGGGGCAAGGCTGCTTATTTTGAACAGTGTATTTGTCTGTGCCCTTCATGGAAACCTCCAGCCAGAGTTCATGATGAGTGTCTATGTGGAAGAAGATGAGGGCCATGTGGGAGTGATTTAGTTTTAATTGCGGTCATTTGTGTGGTGGTTGTAAGAGATGGCTGAATCCACCGGGGCTTGAACTCTGGTGTGATTCCTCTTAGAGACTGCGTTATGGAACTGACGTCAGAGAAGTATTGCCATGAATTGTGTTGGAATTTAACGAGGCCACGCATGAGAGTCGCCCTTGGAAACTGAGATCTAAGCCCAGAGTGGCTTTCCACAGCACACTGGGAATCTCAGCAGGATATCACATGATTTTATTCTGAAAAACTTGGCAGCCATAGTTGAGAGTCAAAACACACATGGACCTCACATTGTAGACCTCAATTGGCCTGGCTTCATGTGACCTTTTTTCCACTCTTTGGGAAGCCTTGCCTGTGAGAGTTCTCCAGAGTATTCCTTGAAATGTGCTTCCTCAAAATTTAATGGTTCCTTAGTGAATTGAAACCCACAGTTTCTCCAACTTCATCATAGGAAATGGCTAGATAAATACTCTGAAATTTTTGAAATTCCCATGACCACCTGCAACTGGAGAATATTTGGATGTCCTGTTGCTGATCATGAGTATACCAGAGAGTGCCTTGATTGACTGGGTTTCATGAAAGTGGTTTAGAACAGAGATGCCAGTATGTTGGGGCCTGCTGAGTAGTGGGTCCAGAGCTGTTGTGTGCAGGTTTGTGATGAAACATCTGTGGTCGGGCCATGTGTATCTGCCATTGACTTCCAAATGAATTGTGGCTGACATGATGCAGACAGGAATCACTAATATGTCTGAAACCACTCCATTAAAGGCATCTTGTTATATGGAGATGTTTCAGGGCAATGTTCAGAATCCGGTTGCTATGGTCATGGGGGTTAGCTATGTGGGATAGAAGCCTGGTTGGTGCATTCTTCTGCAGACCCTGACCCACCACAAGTGACAGGACTAACTCCAGCACTGTGTCCCAGTTGAACTCCTTGTATTTCTTTTTTTTTTAATTAATTTTTATTGTAGGTTGTACAAAACATTACATAGTTCTTGATATATCATATTTCACACTTTGATTCAAGTGGGATATGAGCTCCCATTTTTACCCCATATAGAGATTGCAGAATCACAACAGTTGCAGAACCATTGTTTTACATATTGCCATTCTGGTGTCCGTTGTATTCTGCTGCCTTTCCTACCCTCTACTATCCCCCCTCCCCCCTCCCCTCCCCTCTTCTCTCTCTACCCCCTCTACTGTAATTCATTTCTCCCCCTTATATTTTTCCTCCTTTTTCCTCACTTCCTCTTCTATGTAATTTTTTATACCCCTGAGGGTCTCCTTCCATTTACATGCAATTTCCCTTCTCTCTCCCTTTCCCTTTCACCTCTCATCCCTGTTTAATGTTAATCTTCTTCTCATGCTCTTTGTCCCTACTCTGTTCTTAGTTACTCTCCTTATATCAAAGAAGATATTTGGCATTTGTTTTTAAGGGATTGGCTAGCTTCACTTAGCATAATCTGCACTAATGCCATCCATTTTTCTCCAAATTCTAAGATTTTGTCTTTTCTTAATGCAGAGTAATACTCCATTGTGTATAAATGCCACATTTTTTTATCCATTCGTCTATTGAAGGGCATCTAGGTTGGTTCCACAGTCTTGCTATTGTGAATTATGCTGCTATGAACATGGATGTAGCAGTGTCCCTATAGTGTGCTCTTTTTAGGTCTTTAGGGAATAGACCGAGTAGGGGAATAGCTGGATCAAATGGTGGTTCCATTCCGAGCTTTCCAAGAAATCTCCATACTGCTTTCCAAACTGGCCACACCAATTTGCAGTCCCACCAGCAATGTACAAGAGTACCCTTTTCCCCACATCCTCGCCAGCACTTGTTGCTGTTTGACTTCCTAATGGCTGCCAATCTTACTGGAGTGAGATGGTATCTTAGGGTGGTTTTTTTTTGCATTTCTCTGACTGCTAGAGATGGTGAGCATTTTTTCATATACTTGTTGATTGATTGTATGTCCTCCTCTGAGAAGTGTCTGTTCAGGTCCTTGGCGCATTTGTTGATTGGGTTATTTGTTATCTCATTGTTTAATTTTTTTAGTTCTTTGTATATTCTGGATATTAGGGCTCTATCTGAAGTGTGAGGACTAAAGATTTGTTCCCAGGATGTAGGCTCCCTATTTACCTCTCTTATTGTTTCTTTTGCTGAGAAAAAACTTTTTAGTTTGAGTACGTCCCATTTGTTGATTCTAGTTATTAACTGTTGTGCTATGGGTGTCCTATTGAGGAATTTGGAGCCCGACCCCACAGTATGTAGATCATAGCCAACTTTTTCTTCTATCAGACGCCATGTCTCTGATTTGATCTCAAGTTCCTTGATCCACTTTGAGTTAACTTTTGTGCATGGTGAGAGAAAGGGATTCAGTTTCATTTTGTTGCATATGGATTTCCAGTTTTCCCAACACCATTTGTTGAAGATGCTATCCTTCTTCCATTTCATGTTTTTAGCCCCTTTATTGAATATAAGATAGTTGTAGTTTTGTGGATTGGTTTCTGTGTCCTCTATTCTGTACCATTGGTCCACCCGCCTGTTTTGGTACCAGTACCATGCTGTTTAGAAGTCAGTTCGGTTTGAAGTCTGGTTGTGGAAGAACAGGTTGTAAAGTCATCTGGGAATGGGTTCTTCTATGAGAGAAACAAAAAACATGAGTACTGAATAAATGTTGCAGCAGCTGGAACATGTCACTGTATAGAAGTTCCCTCACAAGCCTTTAATATCCCCAGTTATCAGGACTGTTAACTTAATATTTAACTTTTAGTGTTACAGTTGTCCCTCCCCATAAGATACAGTTTAATAATTTAATGTCATCTGATCTTGCAAAATCCTTTTAGTATGACCTCTGTGTCTAATAGAGACACCTTTAATTCTCTTACTCAGGGCTGGATAATCATACTTACAAATACCAAGCCTATGTGTTTAGCTTAAGAATATCTGTAGGCCTTAAACTAAAAACTTCTGCCTCTGGCAGATCCTTTTGATAGTCTCATTTTATAGTTATCAGGCATTCCTGTCTGAGAATCCTTCTTTGTAGCCTCCAGTCTTACTTATTTTGGGAGTCTAACATGAAGTGAATACCATAATATATTATTATTACTATTATTATATAAAATGCCCAGGAATGGCTGTATTTTGTTTTTAACTGTCTATTCTAAGTGTTTAATATGAAGCAGTCAAACAGCCTTTTGTTTCTCTATATTGTGAACAGTCAGCTGAGCTTTTATGGGAGTCATTCTTGGGGAAAATTGAGAGCAGCTTCTCAGTTCTGCTAGTGCCATTTGCGCTAGGTGGGTCCAGGTCTTCCTTGACCATGTGGCTTCCCTTGGAAGCATCAGGGATATCTCCCTTCTCTGATGACTATCCTCTTTGTAGCAATGCACTGATTGGCTTTCTGTTCTCCAGTGGTCTTATTAATCTCCCTGATCAGGAGGTTATGTCGTTCAGAGTTGCAAAGCTCTTTAGAGAAGTCCGCTGTTCTCTGGATACAGACTGACTCAGAGGGCAAGAGCCAAATATTAGTTTTCTTGTCCCTTTTCATTTAACTTTAATTTTAAATCCTAATCTTAAACATCCATCAAATAAATTTTAACAGCCTTATATTAAGAGTACTTGGCTTTCATGTCTATAATTTAAAATTATTTAACTTTTTATTAATTGGGATCTGTATTATTCTGTCTGTCTTGTAGGTGATGGGTTATTATCTTAAATTAACCCATGCTGTGTTCTTAAAGCAACACTTCTGTAAAACACTAACAGGAAATCTTTATGTCACCTATAAGGAAATTACAAAATAAAATTAACAAGAGTAAACATACTCAGTTCTTGTAATAGCTACCCTGAATTTTTTGGCTGAGTTATAGATTACATCCCCTTTTTGAGATGCTAGTGATCTTGACCGAAAAAAAAAAAAAACAAAAAAAAACTTTTAAACATAACTTTAAATGAAATAACATCTGACCTACTGCTTTCGTAGTCATTCTCACATATAGTAAGATGGGACACAGAGCCTTATCTCAGGTAAGGCAGTGCTCATTATAAATCTTAAGTGTTTTAGTTCTAAAGCTAATCTTTGTTTTGAAAATATCATTTTACAAAGTTTACATAAATTTTTTCAGGTCACATGAACATTAGTTAACACCATATGATATAACATTTAAAACATTAATTAAAGAAAGGCTGAAACTTTTTAACCTTTACATAGATTAGGCTCTCATTAACTTAAAAATACATATAAATTGTTCCCCAATGTAAAAAGTAACATAAAAGTTTACATATCTTATTGATTTCAGGTAAATAAATCCCCAATATATTTTTTTACCATACAACTTCAGAACACCAGCTTGATGTAATGCTGTTTTAAAGTTTCTACCTTACAGACTTCTATACCTGGAAGATATAAGCACATTAATAGCATCACAACTGCATTGATGTTTCTACATTAACCAAGTTTAGCTTTTAAAGAAATGGCAGTACAGTACTTTAAAATAACAGTTCTTATTTAATCAGTTGTTTAATTTTTATGGTTGCTAGCTCTAGAAAAAATAAAACTTAATAAACACAATGTTATGGGTAAACTTATGTTTAAGAAATTTTTGTCTCTTTAACACATGACTGATTTTTACAATCTTATACAGACTTTAGGACAAACTTATACAGACCTTAGTAAATCAACCAGATATCTAACAAAAGTACTCTTGAATGAGTAATCCCATATCAAATTTACATTACTTATTTTTCAAAATATTAGACAAATGTATTGAACAGTGTAAGCGATTTTTTTGTTGAAGGAAAAGTCCTAGAACCAAGGCATATTAGACCTTTTGTCGGCATTAATATTTTATTAGATTTTTGAACACCTAGAAAAACTTGTAAGCTTAAATTTAAAGACATTTATTTTTATCTGTTTATCCAATTTAAATTGAACCAATTAAATCAGGTGAATTTAAGTTCTTTCAATCCACTTTTTAAAATTTGTTTTTATGAGTGCTTTTTTTATGAGTGCTCCATATATATGTTAATTTGTATATCATCAATATGATATACGGATATATGTATATATAGACATACAACACATAACAAATGTGTGCACACATAATAATAGTAAAGGCCTTGTAGCTTTTTGCAGGTGAAATCTCCACTGAAATGTTTCAAAAACTCCACTGTTGGTCAAAGATAGAAATGATCAGAAAAACATTAACCTAGGTCTGTATGATCAAAATCATGAGCTCAAAAAAAATACAGAATCTAAGGAAAAAAATTAGAGTCCTGGAAAAAATGACTGGCCAGTAATTAGTAAATACCATACAATTCAACTTTTTTCTCCCCTTAGGCCTCAGATCAGTCTCCTACTGAGCTTGCAGGCTTCTTTCATTTGAATTTCAACATAAGTCCTGGCTGAGGTCTGGAAGGAGGAGGAAAAAACTGCTATTCTGAGCAGACACCTCAGGCCTAAGGCATTTTAACCATAATTTTCAGATTCGGATGTTGAAATTTGATACAATTTTAAGATAAAATTCACAAAATTTTATATCTTTACATCTTGTTTTGTCAACAGATACCTTACTATGATTTACTATCCTTGTCCAAATGAATGCACTGGTACACACTGTGACATTTTCCAAGTCTACCCAATTCAAAAATTAGTGAAAAACAAAACTGAATGTTTGGGAAGTTACTTGCCAACTTGGAAGTAGAGTTCTTTAGTTTTCCATCATAAGAATTTAAGTTATCTGGCATGAATTATCTGAAATCATAAACTAAACAATTCCCTAAACCCGACTTTTAACTGCAAGATTGAGCAATGCTTCAAAAACCCATTCAGATACCAGATTGTTACAATAAAACATCATCATTAAAACACACATTGAGCTAAGATCATTCCCAAGAAACAATTTATAATATCAGCACATTATTCCACATGTCTTAAAGGGCCAGAAACAAAGACACAAGACAGACAGAAAGGAGCTCCAGACTATGGCTGACAGACAGAATCCTTAAAAACAGAGCAGATAAGAGAAAAATCTCCTACACCAGTGGCACGATAGATGTCCCCACAAGAGGATCAGATGTTTTCACAGAGTGGCAACCTGAAATGTAATATCAAGTGTTTCCATGGTGACTTTACTGCATTTAGTGTCCCTTTTACTTTTTCTGTTTTTTAAGAAGACAGGGGTGGCATAATTTTTACAGTGCAGGGAAGTAAAGAGGGAATTCCCTGAAGCAACAGGGCTTTGGCAGCTGCTGGGAGTCCCTCAGTCCCTCCTTTTACTTACAGGATTAGCTCCTCTGGTTTGGTTCCACCCCAAGCACGCTCCATCTCCTAACATTTCAGTAGTCAGCTTTCAAAAAGTTCCTGGGCGTTGGGGGGGTGTTTATCAAAATTTGTAACTTAAAGTTTGGTTCCTGACCTTGAAGCGAATTAATACCTATTTAATAATGAGGACGGGGTTTGAGAAAAATAAAAAGGGAGGTTTACTGCTTTGCTAACAAAGCATAAACACAGGGAACTCTGCCCAAAAGTTGTGACTCTCTTGATCTGGAGCGACAAGGGGTTTTAAAAAAGTTTCCATTGTTAACCTGGGAGATACTCTGTTTTTAGGTCACCAGCAGGCATTGCCCTGTGCAGTGGGTGGGCTCCGGGCAGCCAGCTAGGGGCTTCTCTTATCCTGCTTAACAAAGGGGTGTAAACTTCATCACAGTTCCTTAGAGCACAGTCCAAAGGGGTGTCAGGCTTACTTGCTTTATTATCCATTTTTACATCCAATATCCTTAAGTTTTTAACCACAGAAATCACACAACAAGATGCACAAAAACAAACAAACAAATCATATAAAACACAGAACAAAACACAAAGAAACACAAACCTGGCGAAGATACAGAAAAACAGAGGAGCAATGCAACGTCTTGCTGAAGCTCCGAGGTAGGAGCTCCTGCGTGCCTGGATGCACCTTTCTACTCTTTCAGAGAAATTCCCTACAGAACAGAACAGAGGACAGGACAATTCTTGTTACTGTCCAGGACAGGAGTATATGTGAGCTTCCCCAGGCCACCTCTCTGTCATCAGAAGACATCTCACTTAACCGGATATCAGATGTTATAATGGCACCACTTACCTATGGAGGCTTCCTCCACCAGGTGCTTGCTAATAGTTTTAGTGTGATGGTTCAGTGCAGTGCTCCCCGGACCAAAGGCTCACTCCAAGGCCTTGGAACTTGGCTTTCCAGATCTGAGTCCTGGAGGAAAGGCCAGCTTCATAATTTCCAGCAGTCTGGTCTTGTGATCTGGTTGGGTCATCTCGCTGAGGAACTCCAAAATGTTAGACCAGGACGCAAGAAAAAACCACTGACCCCAATTAAAATCAAATTAAGGCAAGCTTATTAGTTCAACCAGCCAGGCTGACTCTCCTTCTCAAAACGGTGGAAAAAAGACAGCGTCCCCACCTTTCCTACACCCCAGCTTTATAGCCCAAAAAGTTACACAAAAAGGAAGTTTCAGAAAACAGAACTTTGACAAGCATCACACTAATTGTAGTTCACATTTTTTTTCGCTGCCCCAGCATCAGAAATTATGAAGACCATTTGAGCCTCAGAGAGGGTCGTTGTCTGGCCAGGGAAGGCCAATATTTATGAGGTGTCACTAAAGTTTCAGAGAGGGCTGCGATATGGTCAGAACTCTAGGCATGGGTGAATTCAAGGCATGGGCAGGCATTCCAAGCAGGTTCAGAATTTGCAGTAATTTATAGTAAAGCAAAAATTATCTTTCCATGGCTTTGTGGCAAGATGGCTCCCAATATTAACGAAAGATCAGGTTGGGTGATCACCCCTGTTCCTTACTTTTGGAAACTCCTCTACCACTCCAAGGTTGTGAACTCCTGAGCATTTTCCATTCCATAAATGTATTCACAGAATTTCTAACTCTTGTCCTCTAATTGTGTCTTCCTTGGGGCAAAGGTAATGTCAAGGCATTGTTCTGGATGAGAGTGGGAAGATTATTGAATACCCCATATTTGCATACACATTGGGTTCATTTTCCAATTTTCCATTCAAAATACTTTATCCCTGACAATAACCCATACCCTACTAGACTCTAACTACTAATACTAATATGATGGAGAAAAATAACCCAAACAGAATTGAAATACAAGCAGTTCAGAGGAGGCATGGTGTATATTGGACTTGCCTTTTGCAAGATAATGGGTAGGTGTTATAAATCTAGTCAACTTTTAATTGAAATAGTTCTCCATGTGTTTTTAAAGTTAATAAATATGTGAATTGCTCTCTCGCTTTCTCTGTAGCCTATTCAGCACATGTATTTTTATATGCACATATAGAATCCTACCTGATAACACGCGTATATCTTTGTGAGGTGCCTGACTTGGCAGATACAAATGGTGAGAAGAAATCACTCCTCCTAAACGCTTTTGGAACTGAAAATTCAAGCTATGGGTGAGCTTCCTAGTTGAACAACATTATACATAAATCCATGTTCAGTAAAATGAATGTTTTTGGATCTGTGAATGATATAAATTTCATGGTGAATTTCGATTGACATATATATTGCTACTTTTTAATGTCTGTCTTTGTTTGTGTGTATATATATATATATATATATATATATATATATATATATACACACACACACACACACACACACACACACACACACACTCTCCAGATTTTTCAAAATATGAAATTTATGAGTCTTATATACACTCCCCAAATTCATTCATGTTCATGTATGTGGATTAATAATCAACTTTTTACAAGATTATTCTCAGAAATATTCATCAACCTGAAATACATATTTGTTTCCTAGTACTGAAAACTAACTTCAGTGAAAGGTGCATACAAATTCTAATATTTCTGCAGTAACTGACCTAGTTTAACATCAATGCAACTAGATTCCTATGGGACATGATGTGTATTTTGACGTTCATTTTTATTCAACACTGGTACATTACTATTTCTTCAGTTTATGCACATCATGTGATATATATTTCATCCACTATTTAGCAAATTTATAGGCCTTTGTTTCACTTTCAATCACTTCCTTCTCCAGAACTCATGTATTTCTCTATGTTTCTTGACTGATCTTTTCATGAGACTTCTTTCCAAACACATTACTTTTGATTTCCATAATCACTTTTGAAACAAAACTCAAACACCCTTCATGATAAACCATAACCCTAAGATGAACATTAGATATATAACTGGTTGGAATGAATGATATTATATCAATATAACATTTCTTATGTATTTTCAGATATCACTTCAATCAATTATTTAAAGTGGATCCAGTTATACTATTTATTCACAGTATGGTCTATTCATGCATTAACTCTATATTCATAAATACAAGGTACACCTCTTTCTACCCCCATACTAATTTATACGTCTTCAAAATATTGCTCCTAGAAATGGTGGAAGAAATACTCATGACACCTGATCAACATATACATTATATCACAGAATATTCTGGACACAAAAAGCAAAGGTCACACTTATGATTGTACCAAAGCCTAAATGGAAAGTGAACATGGATTACTAAATACATCCATGTCCAGGTTGCCTAATGCTCTCAAATGTCAATCCAATTGATGACTACATATTTGTTTCTTCTTAAGATTATATATTCAACCTCAAGCCTGTTGAAAATGTCTAATCCTATCACTCTCTTTATACTTTGCTTGATTTCCTAATGTCTCTATTGATATCTGCTTTCCTACATGTTATTCCCAGTTCGTCATTTTGACTGACTCTTCACATGTGCTCACATTTACATTCACTCTCTACCCAAAACCCTATTGCTAAAGAACTTTTGTTCCAAATCCTATACTCACTCTTCTTTCTAAGCCTATCGACTACGTTCTTAATTCTACTGACTATCTCTTTTTGACTGGATGTTCTCTTCAACATTCAATCATCCAAGGTACAAGGTCCTATGCCTTTGTATATTGATTTATCTGAGACAAATGTGCAGCACATAATTCAAAGCTAAGTATCCCACTAAAGGGCCCAATGCCTTTCTGGGTTTCAAATCTTACGTAAATTTTTGATTTCATACTTAGATGTCACCTATATACTCTTGTAAATACCGCAGGTTGCCAATAACATTATTCATTCCGCAGAATGATTCCTAACCCAAATCAAAGCTGTTATTACACATAACCATAAACTCTACCCTTAATATAACATACCGAAAAGCTGGGAGAGAGTTGGTCTTACAATATAGGAATATAGGTGACCTTCCACCTGATGAGAACCTCAAAGATCCATGGAGAAATGATCCTTGGAGATGTAGGCAGCTGTGTAGGACCTCAGGGAGCAATAGTCATCTTCCATGGCAAACAACCTTTTCAGGATGAATTGATGTGTCTGAATCAGCCTCTCTCTTTTTATTGTAGAGAAGATAGACCAAACCAGGCCTGTGTGCATAGCAGTTCCCAAGTTCCTATGGTTGATATACAATTGTAACTTCTGAATATGTTACAGTATGTAGGGGCAGCCGCCATCTCATGGGAACCTTGGATGCAACTGTTAGGACAAAGTGGTTACCAAAGCAGTGACCTCATTCAGTTCCTGAAGGAAGTGACCTTACCTCACTTCCTTGGTGATAGAATTCTCTGAACTTGGGATCCAGGAAGCCAAGCACGCAGAGCCAGTCCCAGTCCAAGTGCCAGTGGGCTAACTTGTTTGCTTTTCCCAAGGACAGAGTCAGTCTTTCTTGGTACCTACTGATGTGAGGATGGACAAATGCCAGCAGAGCTCTGAAGAGAGGCCTATCCTGAGAAAGCAGGTAGTGGCTCACCGCTGGCACCTGACAACTTCACAGAGTTGGCCAAGGAGACCAAATCTGAGACAGGACAGGCCATTTCGGGGGAACATTATATGGTCCACAAGTCAGAAGACACTCCGGATCGTCACAGACCTACTTGGGGGAAGGAGGTGCCTTTGCTGTTGTGGGTGTGAGTTTGTGGTGTTTTCTCATGTTCTGAGAATAGGTAGGAAAGGCGGTTTGTTTGGTTTGGAGTGGACTGTTTCTAGAAAGTCTTTTGACATGGTGAGTGTTTCTATATCTGTGTATCCCACTGTATCCATGGTTGCAGACATTAGAAAAGAGAATGCATTAATGGATGTGTTGTCTCTAGTAGAAAGCTTCCCAGCATTCATCTTGCCCATTTGATGAATGGACTGCAGCTTGTCTTATGGATGGGCAAAACCTACTATCTCCCTAAATTCCTGTTTTCTTCATGAATTCTGGCCACTCTCCAGAATAGGCTCATGTATCACCAGAAGGCTCTGTGACATGGCCATGTACTGGATAGCTGAAGGAATGGGAGCATCTCAGAAAACTCAGATATCAGTGTGACCAGTAAATTCTCAGTGGAGAAACCCTGCTTTGGGCCATTTGCTTACTTAGGTTTCTATTAACCTAAATTTCAGGAAGGTCATTGCCTCAGGCCACACATTTGTGAAGCCTGATGAAAACTGTTTTCATATGGAAAAGAATGAGCATCACCTGTGGCTCTTTGCTTAATTGCTTTGGAATAGGATGTGTCTGAATCAGCCTCTTGTCCTTGTGTGAGGTTGTGGCTTAGATTCTCAGCACCTGATGAATCTAAAGAAAGATCCCATGTTTTTCCAAAACAAAAATGGCCAAAAGAGAAGTCATTGTGGATGAATTTTTTTGCCTTCTTGTGTTAGGTTCCTGACCTTCATCAAGTGAGAATAGGAATCATTTGGGTCAAATGAGTTCTTCAAATCCCTGAAGAGGCTAGCCCATAGGTGCTTCGGTTTTCTCATGACTCCAAATCAGAAAAAAGAATATATACCTGACAGCACGTAGGACTCAAATTGGAGAAGTGGAACACTTTAACAGCAGGAATATTTCATCACTCCTGATTCACAGGAAAAGTGCCAAGGCCACCGTGATTTTAAGCAAATGAGGGGCAATTGAGCTTATTTTGGACACTTTCTTGGGCTGTGACCCTCATAGTAACCTTCAGCAAGACATAATGATGAGTGTCTATATGGAAGAAGATGACGGCCATGTGGGAGTGTTTTGGATTTAATTGTGGTTATTTTTGTGGCGGTTGGAATGGATGACTGGGTTCACCTGGGAACAAACTCTGGTGTGATTCTCCTTAGAGACTGAGTTCTGGAACTAAACTCAGAGAAGTATTTCCATGAAATGTGTTGGGATTTTAAAAGATCATTCATGAGTGTCGCCCTTGGAAACTGAGATCTAGGCCCAGGGTGGCTTTCCACAGACCACTGGGAATCTCAGCTAGCATATCACATGATTTTATTTTGAAAGACTTGGCAGCCATAGTTGAGAGTTAAAACACACATGGACCTCACATTGTAGATCTCAATTGGCCTGGCTTCATGTGGCATTTTGGTCACTCTTTGGGAAGCCTTGCCTGTGGGAGTTCTCCAGAGCTTTCATTGAAATGAGCTTTCTCAAAACTTAATGGTTCCTGAATGAACTGAAACCCACAGTGCCTCCAACTTCATCCTTGAAAAATGGCTAGATAAATACCATGAAATTTTGGAAATTCCCATGACCAGGAGGCACTGGAGAAACTTTGGATTTCCTGTTGCTGATCATGAGTATACCTGACATTGCCTTGTTTGACTGGGTTTCATGAAAATGGTGTAGAACAGAGATGCCAGTAATTTGGGGCATGCCGAGTAGTGGGCCTAGAGCAGGGGTGGGCAGGTGTGTGATAAAACATCATGGTGGGGCCATGTGGATCTGCCATTGGCTTCCAAATGGCTTGTGACTGACATGGTGCAGCCCGCAGACCCTTATATGTAAAGGCATCTTGTTATATGGAAAGCTTTCTGGGAAATGTTCAGAATCAGGTTGCTATGGTTATTGGTGCAATTTATGTGGGAAAGAAGCCTTGTTGGTGTATTCTCCTGCAGACCCTCATCCACCACACGTGACAGAACTCCCTCCAGCACTGTGTCCCAGTTAGCTCCTTGCATTTTGTGAAGCAAATACCAAACTCCCAGTGCAGCAGCAAAAATACCACAAAAAGTGGAGGATGACCAAATGGCTTAACAGTCCACACAGGGAGACACTTAGCCCACAGTGACCACAGTTTAACTACAAAGAGAGGATTTAGCACTGCTGCCTCATGTTCATTGGAAAATAAGAAACCATGTTCTTCAGGTCACATAGATGCAGACCCAGCTTTGATGGTCTCACTACAAAGGAAGCCAAATCTCCTGACAACAACATATATTTCAAGTGCCCAAACTCAGAGGCAGTTTTTCAAATAGTTTTTAGGCTCTCAGAGCTCCATGTTTGTGGAGTGTTTACACTGTCCCTTACTTTTGGAAACTCCTCTACCACCTCCAAGTATGTGAACTCCCGAGCATTTTCCATTCCAGATATGTATTCACAGATTTTCACACTTTTCTACTCTAATTGTGTCTAACTTGTTGCGAAGGTAATGTCAAGGCATTGTTCTGGATGTGAGTGGGAAGATTTTTGTGTAGCACATATTTACATACACATTGATTTCATTTTCCAATTTTCCATTTGAAATACTGAATTCCTGACACTAACCCATACCATACCAGACTCTTACTAATAATCCTAATATGATGGTAAAAAATAACGCAAACAGAATAGAAATACAAGCCATTGAGAGGAGGCATGGTGTGTAGTTGGAATTGCCTTTTGCATTATATAGTATAGGAGTTATAAATCTAGTCAATTTTTTGTTGAAATAATTAAACATGTGTTTTTAAAGTTAACATATATGGGAATCCTGTCTCCCTTTCTCTGTAGCCTATTCAGCACATGTATTTTTATATGCACATATAGAGTCCTACTGGGTATCACACGTACATACTTGTGAGGTAGCTGAATTGGCAGATAAAAATTGTGAGAAGAGATCACTCCTCCTAAACGCTGTTGGAACTGAAAATTCAACCTATGGGTGAGCTTCCTAGTTGAATAACATTATACATGAATCCATGTTCAGTAAAATGAATATTTTTGCATCTGTGGATTTTATATATTTCATGATGAATTTCGATTGGAATATATATTGCTACTTTCTTTTTCGGTTTTTTGGTTGCTCAAAACATTACATAGCTCTTGACATAGCATATTTCATACATTGGATTAAAGTGGGTTATGAACTCACATTTTTACCCCAATTATAGATTGCAGAATCACATTGGTTACACATTCACATTTTTACATAATGCCCTATTAGTTACTGTTGAATTCTGCTACCTTTCCTATACTCTACTATCCCCCCTCCCTTCCCCTCCCATCTTCTCTCTCTACCCCATATACTGTAATTCTTTTCTCTCCTTGTTTATTTTCCCATTCCCCTCACAACCTCTTATATGTAATTTTGTGTAACAATGAGGGTCTCCCTCCATTATCATGCAATTTCCCTTTTCTCTTCGTTTCCTTCCCACCTCATGTCTCTGTTTAATGTTAATCTTTTCTTCCTGCTCTTCCTCCCTGTTCTGTTCTTAGTTGCTCTCATTATATCCAAGAAGATATTTGGTATTTGTTTTTTAGGGATTGGCTAGCTTCACTAAGCATTATCTGCTCTAGTACCATCCATTTCCCTGAAAATTCCATGATTTTGTCATATTTTAGTGCTGCATAATACTCCATGGTGTATAAATGCCACATTTTTGTTATCCATTCATCTATTAGAGGACATCGGGGTTGGGTCCACAGTGTAGCAATTGTGAATTGTACTGCTATGAACAACAGCAGTATCCCTGAGGTTTACTCTTTTAAGGTCTTCAGGGAATAGTCCGAAAAGGGCAATAGCTGGGTCAAATTGTGTTTCCATTCCCAGCTTTCCCAAGAATCTCCATACTGCTTTCCAAATTGGCTGCACCAGTTTGCGGGAACAGCTCTCCACATAGGCCTGGTTTGGTCCATCTTCTCGACATTAAGAAGAGAGAGGCTTACTCAGACACACCCCTTCATCCTGACCAGGTTGTTTGCCATAGAAGATGACTTTTGGTCTCTCAGGTCCTTCATAGCTGCCTACATCGTCTCCAAGGATCAAATCTGCAAGGACCTTTGAGGTTCTCAGAAGGTGGAAGATCCCATACATTGATGAAATGCAAGACAAACTCTGTCCATGCTCTTCTGTAAAGTTAGATTGAGGGAACAGTGTATGGTTAGGGTTAAAAACATGTTCGATTTGGGTTAGGAATCATTCTGCTTGATGAATAATGGTATTGGGAACCTGCGATATTTATAAGACTTTAGAAGTGAAATATAAGTATGAAAACAGAAATCTAGGTAAGATTTGTAGCCCAGAAGGGCATTAGGCCCTTGATTGGGATTCTTAGCTTTTAATTGTGTTCTGCACGTTTGTCTCAGATAAATTGATAATCAAAGGCATAGGACCTTGTACCTTGGATGATTGATTGTAGAAGAGAACATCCACTCAAATTGAGATAGTCGGTAGGATTAGGGAGACAGTCGTAAGTTTAGGAAAAAGAGTGAGTATAAAATTTGGATCAAATGTTCTTTAGCAATAGGGTTTCATTTATAGAGTGAATGTAAATGTCAGCATATGCGAAGAGTCAGTCACAATGATGAACTGGGGAAAATATAGAAAAGAAAATATCAATAGAGACATTACAAAATCAGGCAATTATAAAGTGAGTGATAGGCTTAGACATTTTCAACAGGATTGTTATTGAATACATAATCTTAGGAAGAAACAAATATGTAGTCACCAATAGAAATGACATTTGAAAGCATTAGGATACCTGGACATGGATGTTTTTAGTAATCCATGTTCAATTTTCATTTAGGATTTGGTACAATCATAAGTGTGACCTTTGCATTTTGTGCCCAGAAAATTATTGTGATAAAATATATATGTAGATCATGTGACATGAGAATTTCTTTCACCATTTCTGTGAGCAATATTTGAAGACATATAAATTAGTATTGGGGGTACAAAGTGGTGTACCCTGTGTCTATGAATATAGAGATAATGCATGTAGAACATACTCTGAATAAATAATATAACTGGTTCCACTTTAAATAATGGATTGAATTGATATCTGAATATATATAAGAAATCATATATTGACATACAATCATTCATTCCAACCAGTTATATATCTAATTGTCTTCTTAGGGTTATTGTTTATCATGAAGTGTGTGTGAGTTTTGCTTCAAAATGATTATGGAAATTGAAAATAATGTGTTTGGAAAGAAGTCTCATAAAATTACCAGTCAAGAAATATGGAGGAAGACATGAGTTCTGAAGCAGGAAGTGATTGAAAATGAAACAAATGCCTATAAATTTGCTAAATTGTGGATGAAATATATATCCTTTAATGTGCATAAACTGATGAAATTGTAATGTACCAGTGTTGAATAAAAATAAACGTCAAAATACACATCATGTACCAAAGGAATCTACTTGCATTGATATTAAACTGGATCAGTTACTGTAGAAATATTAGGATTCACGTGCATCATTCACCAAAGTTAGTTTCCTTTTTTTAAATTTTTATTTATGCTTTTTCAAAACATTACATAGTTCTTGATATATCATATTTCTCACTTTGATTCAAGTGCGTTATGAACTCCCATTTTTACCCCATATACAGATTGCAGAATCACATCACTTACACATCCATTGATTCACATATTGCCATACTAGTGTCTGTTGTATTCTGCTGCCTTTCCTATCCTCTACTATCCCCCTCCCCTCCCCTCTCCTCTCCTCTTCTCTCTCTACCCTCTCTACTGTAATAAATTTCTCTCCCTTGTATTATTTTTCCCTTTCTTCTCACTTCCTCTTGTATGTGATTTTGTATAACCCTGAGGGTCTCCTTCCATTTCCATGCAATTTCTCTTCTCTCTCCCTTTCCTTCCCACCTCTCATCCTTGTTTTAATGTTAATCGTCTTCTCATCCTCTTCATCCCTTCTCTGTTCTTAGTTACTCTCTTTATATCAAAGAAGACATTTGGCATTTGTTTTTTTGGGGATTGGCTAGTTTAACTTAGCATAATCTGCTCTAGTGCCATCCATTTCCTTGCAAATTCCATGATTTTGTCATTTTTTAATGCAGAGTAATACTCCATTGTGTATAAATGCCACATTTTTTTTTATCCATTCATCTATTGAAGTGCATCTAGGTTGGTTCCACCGTCTTGCTATTGTGAATTGTGCTGCTATGAACATTGATGTAGCAGTGTCCCTGTAGCACGCTATTTTTAGGTCTTTAGGGAATTGACCGAGAAAGGGAATAGTTGGGTTAAATGGTGGTTCCATTCCCCGCTTTCCAAGGAATCACCATACTGCTTTCCAAATTGGCTGCATCAATTTGCAGTCCCTCCAGCAATGTATAAGTGTATCTGTTTCCCCACATCCTCGCCAGCACTTGTTGTTTGACTTCATAATTGCTGCCAATCTTCCTGGAGTGAGATGGTATCTTAGGGTGGTTTTGATTCACCTTTCTCTGACTGCTGGAGATGGTGAGCATTTTTTCATGTATTTGTTGATTGATTATATGTCCTCCTCTGAGAAGTGTCTGTTGAGGTCCTTGGCTAATTTGTTGATTGGGTTATTTGTTATCTTATTGTTTAATTTTTTGAGTTCTTTGTATACTCTGGATATTAGGGCTCTATTTGAAGTGTGAGGAGTAAGATTTGTTCCCAGGATGTAGGCTCCCTATTTACCTCTCTTATTGTTTCTATGCTGAGAAAAAAATTTTTACTTTGAGTAAGTCCCATGTGTTGATACAAGTTATTAACTCTTGTGCTATGGGTGTCCTATTGAGGAATTTGGAGCCCGACCCCACAGTATGTAGATCGTAGCCAACTTTTTCTTCTATCAGATGCCATGTCTCTGATTTGATATCAAGGTCCTTGATCCATTTTGAGTTAACTTTTGTGCATGCGAGAGAAAGGGATTCAGTTTCATTTTGTTACATATGGATTTCCAGTTTTCCCAGCACCATTTGTCGAAGATGCTATCCTTCCTCCATTGCATGCTTTTAACTCCTTTATCAAATATAAGATTGTTGTAGCATTGTGGATTAATCTCTGTGTCCTACATTCTGTACCATTGGTCCACCCGCCTGTTTTGGTACCCGTACCATGCTGTCATTGTTACTATTGCTCTGAAATTTAGTTTGAAATCTGGTATCGCTATACCGCCTTATTCACACTTCCTGGTTAGAATTGCTTTTGCTTTTCTGGGTCTTTTATTTTTCCATATGAATTTCATGATTGCTTTCTCTATTTCTACAAGAAATGCCGTTGGGATATTGATTGGCATTGCGTTAAACCTATAGAGAGCTTTTGGTAATATCACCATTTTGATGATGTTAGTTCTCCCTATCCATGAACAGTGTATATTTTTCCATCTTCTAAGATCTTATTCTACTTCTCTTTATAGGGTTCTGTAGTAAGCATTGTATAAATCTTTCACCTCTTTTGTTAGGTTGATTCCCAAAGATTTTATTTTTATTTTTTGAGGATATTGTGAATGGAGTGTTTTTTTTTCTCATTTCTGTTTCAGAAGTTTTGTCGCTGATATACAGAAATGCCTTTGATTTATGCATGTTGATTTTATATCCTGCCACATTGCTGAAATCATTTATTAGTTCTAGTAGTTTTCTTGTAGACCCCTTTGGGTCTTCTATATATAGAATCATGTCAGCTGCAAATAGTGATAATTTAAGTTATTCTTTTCCTATTTTTATGCCTTTAATTTCTTTCATCTGTCTAATTGCTCTGGCCAGTGTTTTGAGAACTATATTGAATAGAAGTGGTGGTAGAGGACATCCCTGTCTTGTTCCAGATATTAGAGGGAATGCTTCAATTTTTCTCCATTCAGAATGATGCTAGCCTGAGGCTTAACATAGATAGCTTTTACAATGTCGAGGTAAGTTCCTGTTATCCCTAGTTTTTCTAATGTTTTGAACATAAAGGGATGCTAAGGGTCTATCGATCTTATTTATTTTTCGAAGAACCAAGCTTTACTTTTGTTATTTTTTTCAATAATTTCTTTTGTTTCAATTTTGTTGTTTTCCGCTCTGATTTTAATTATTTCTTGCCTTCTGCTACATTTGCTGTTGTTTTGCTCTTCCTTTTCTAGGGCTTTGAAATGAAGTGTTAGCTCATCTATTTGTTGTTCTTTCCTTTTTTTGAGGAATGACGTCCATGTGATGAATTTCCCTGTTAAAACTGCTTTCATTGTGTCCCATAGATTTCGATATGTTGTGTCTGTATTTTCATTTATCTCTAAGAATTTTTTGATTTCCTCATTTATGTCTTCTGTAACCCATTGATCATTCAGTAACATATTGTTCATTTTCCATGTGATGTAGGATTTTTCCTTCCTTCTTTTTCATTGATTTACAGTTTCATTCCATTATGATCAGATAAAATTCATGGTATTAAGTCCACCTCTTTATATTTACTGAGGGTTGCCCCATGGCATAATATATAGTCTATTTTTGAGAAGGATCCATGTGCTGCTGAGAAAAAAGTATATCCACTTGATGATGGTTGATATATTCTATATATGTCAGTTAAGTCTAGGTTATTGATTGTGATATTGAGTTCTATAGTTTCTTTATTCAACTTTTGTTTGGAGGATCTGTCCAATTATGAGAGAGGTGTGTTGAAGTCACCCATAATTATTGTGTTGTGGTCTATTTGATTCTTGAACTTGAGGAGAATTTTTTTTATGAACGTCGCAGCACCATTAAAGGGTGCGTAAATATTGATAATTTTTATGTCTTGTTTGTGAATGGTTCCTTTTAACAGTATATAATGTCCTTCCTTATCCCTTTTGATTAAATTAGTCTTGAAGTCGATTTTATTCGATATGAGGATGGCCACCCCTGCTTGCTTATGAGAACCGTGTGCATGGTATATTTTTTCCCAACCTTTCACCTTCAGCCTTTGTATGTCTTTTCCATTCAGATGTGTCTGCTGGAGGCAACATACTGTTGGATTTGTTTTTTTGAATCCAAGCTACAAGCCTATGTTGCTTTATTGGAGAGTTTAAGCCATTAGTGTTTAGAGTTACTATTGATATGTGGTTTGTACTGCCAGCCATGTTTGAATATTTATCTTTTTTTTTTTTTATTTAGTTTGTTTCTCCATGATTAGCTTTTCCCGCGCCCTCTGTCATTACTGAGGCACTTCCCACTGATGGTTTTGGTTGTTGTTTTTTATTTTTTCCTCATGTAGTGTTTTGCTCAATACACTTTGCAATGCTGGTTTTCTGACAGAAAATTTTTTTAGCTTTTGTTTATCATGAAAGATTTTTATTTTGTTGTCGTACCTGAAGCTTAATTATGCTGGATACAGAATTCTTGGTTGGCATCCATTGTCTTTCAGTGTTTGAAATACATTGTTCCAGGATCTTCTCACTTTCAGTGTCTGTGATGAAAAATCCGTTGTTAACATTTTTGGTTTACCCCTGAATGTAATCTGCAACTTTTCTCTTTAAGCTTTTAATATTTTCTCTTTGTTCTGTATATTGGATATCTTCATAACAATGTGTCTTGGCTTTGGTCTACTGTAATTTTTTGTGCTCTGTGTCCTGTAAGCATCTACAATTTGTTTATCCGTTTCCTTTTTTATTTCTGGAAAATTTTCTGTAATTATTTCATTCAACAGGTTACTCATTCCCATGGTTTGAATCTCTGTACCTTCCTCTATCCAGATGACTCATCAGTTGTTTTTTTTTTTTATGTTATCCCATATCTCTTGGATGTTTTTCTCGTGATTTTTTACCAGCCTTTCTGTGTTGGCTAGACTCTTTTCAAGATGATATATTTTGTCTTCATTATGTGACATTCTGTATTCTACTTGCTACACTCTGTTAGTGATACTCTCAATTGAGTTTTTAATTTGGTTTATCGTTTCCTTCATTTCTGGAATTATTGTTTGATTTTTTTATAATCTCTATCCCTGATAAAGATGCTTAACTTCTTCTTTTATCTGTTTATGTAATTCATTTTCAATGTGTTCTTTCACTGTATGGATTTGCTGTCTCGTATCCTCTTTAAGGTTCCATTCCATCTCTCTAAGGTATTCCTTGAGTTCTTTATATGACCATTTTTCTGATGATTCTAGGTCCTCCTGAAAATTTAGGTTGTCCTTCATTGTTTGTACTCCTTTTCTTTCTTGCCTTTTTATGCTGCTCATGTTACTTCTTGTTCTGTTTGAGTGCTGAGATACTGCTTACTCTTATAAATTTATTTGAAGCCTGGGAGGAAAGATATCAGAAGGGATGGGAAGAAGTCACTAAAGAGAATGAGAATAGGTACGTAGAATTCAAGGAAGAGGGAATAAGAAAATTGAAAAGAAATAAAAAGACAAAAGAAAAAAATAGAAAATAAAGAAAAAATAATTTTTTAAAATAATAATGATAATTTAAAAAATGAAAATTAAAATTTAAAATAATAATAATAATAATAAAATTAAAAAAATAAAAACATTAAAATAAGTTGAAGAACAACAACAAAAAAATGAAAATGAAAGAAAAAGAAAAAAACTAAAAATAAAAAAATAATAAAAATACATGAAGTCATAGACTTCAATTAACTTTTCTTTCAGTAGGTGGAGCTGTACTCACTGGGCCAAGCGTCTCCTCTCAATAGGTGGTAACCAATCACTGTGCAGCAGCTCTTCCTTCCAGATTGGGTGGGTCTCTAATCCTGAGTACCTAGGGCCTTCTCTTGTGTTTCCTCAAGCCAGGCTCCACTCAACTGTGACACTCACAAAAATACTGGCTACATGTCAGGTCTCTGCTCCTGGTAGCCCTGTTTTCATGAACGCCTGGCACACTCTCCCTGTTTGCCCTCCTCAGACCCTAAGTTTGTAGAGCTTTGGGCTGACAGCCCCCAGCAAATTTGCTTACCCTCTGGTAGCCATGCCCCCATTAGCTGGTGCTGGTTGTCAGCACTGGTGGGAGCGGTAGCTGGGAATTCCACGCCGCGAGTCCCGCGCCTCACCTGATTCCCTTGGTCTGGCTATCTTGCTCATGGGAGAGCTGGGAGGGTCCCTTAAGGGAGAGCTGTGAGGGGCCCTTAAGGTTTCCCAGCTGTGTGGAGAGAGATGGATAGGGGATTACACACCTGTCGTGCTGATTTCAATAAAGTTATCTCCTCTGCCCATGACGTCAGTTCTCTGCCATGGTGTTATCCCATGCAAATGGTGACCGTTCATTCCTTTTGCCAGGTGACCAATGCAACGGTTGGTCCTAACTGTCTCTCCCAAGCCCCATTTCAATCCAGTGGCCACTGCCTATGAAGGCTCAGTTTGCTTTTAACTCTGTAAATTCAGAAGGGCCGACCAGTTATTTCAGCGGGAACGTTAGTTCTGAGTCACGAGAAGCAGGCAAATCTGAGCTTGTATGCAGCTGATCCAGGCTCTGTGTGTGTTCTGAAGGTCCCAGACTGTTCGCCCCAGATCGACGTCAGGTCAGCATTGCCTAGTGATTCTGAGCAAATAGCATTTAGACAGTTTACGACTCCCTATGCCCGCGCATAAGAGGTCAGAGACTTGATTTCTCCATGCCCGCCGCCATGTTGGATCTCCTATATTGTTACTTTTTAATGTCTGTGCGTGTGAGTGTGTATATATGAAATATATGTGTCTTATTATACACTCGCTAAATTCATTCATATTCATATATGTGGATTTATAACAAACTTTCCACAAGATCATTCTCAGAAATAATCATCCACCTGAAATACATATTTGTTTCCTAGTACTGAAACTAACTTCAGTGAATGGCGCATACAAACTCTAATATTTCTACAGTTACTGTCCCAGTTAACATCAATGCAAGTAGATTCTTAGGGGACATGATGTGTATTTTGCGGTTCATTTTTATTCAACACTGGTACATTACTATTTCTTCAGTTTATTCACATCATAGATAGAAAACATATAGGCATTTTTTTCATGATCAATCACTTCCTGCTTCAGAACACATGTATTCCTCCATGTTTCTTGAATGGTCTTTTCATAAGACTTTTTTCCAATCACAATATTTTCATTTTTTATAATCACTTATGAAGCAAAACTCAAACACCCTTCATGATAAACCATAATCCTAATATTTCCATTAGATGTATAACTGGTTGGAATAAATGATTGTATATCAACATAAGATTTCCTGTATAGTTTCAGATGTCAATTCCATTATTTAAAGTGGAACCAGTTATATTATTTATTCACAGGATGGTCTACTCATGCATTATCTCTATATTCATAGACACAGGGTACACCTCTTTGTACCCCTAACACTACTGTATATGTCTTCAAAATATTGCTCCCAGAAATGGTGGAAGAAATACTCATGTCACCTGATCCACTTATACATTTTATCACAGTAAAATTCTGAACAAAAAATGTAATGGTCACACTTATGATTGTACCAAAGCGTAAAAGAAAAGTGAACATTGATAACTAAAAAAATCCATGTCCAGGTTGCCTAATGCTCTCAAATGTCAATCCTATTGGTGACATCATATTTGTTTCTTCCAATGCTTATATATTCAAACTCAACCCTCTTGAAAATGTCTAATCCTATCACTCACTTTATACTTTGCCTGATTTCATATTGTCTCTATTGATGCCTGATTTCCTACATATTTTCCCCAGTTCATCATTGTGACTGACTCTTCACATATGCTGACATTTTCATTCACTCTCTAACTGAAACCCTATTGCTAAAGAACTTTTGGTCCAAATCCTATACTCACTCTTCTTCCTAAACCTACCGACTATCCTCCTAATCCTACCTACTATCGCTTTTTGACTAGATGTTCTCTTCTACATTCAATCTACCCAGGTACAAGGTCCTGTGACATTGTATATCGAATTATCTGAGACATGGTTACAGAACATAATTCAAAGCTAAGTATCCCAACCAAGGGCTCAATGCCATTCTGGGCTTAAAATCATACCTAGATTTCTGTTTCCATACTTATATTTCACCTCTATGTTTTTGTAAATATCGCAGGTTCCCAATACCATTATTCATCACACAGAATGATTCCTAACCCAAATCGAACCTGTTATTAATCCTAAACATACACTGTTCCCTCAATCTCAATTTACAGAAGAGCAGGGACAGAGTTGTTCTTAAAATACAGGAAAGTAGGGGACCTTCCACCTGCTGAAAACCTCAAAGGTGAATGCAGAAATGATACCTGGAGAAGTTGTAGGGAGGTATGAAGGACCTGAGAGAGCAAAAGTCATCTTCCATGGCAAACAACCTGGTCAGGATGAAGGGATGAGTCTGAATCAGCCTCTCTCTCCTAATTGTAGAGAAGATGGACCAAATCAGGCCTGTGTGGAGAACTGTTCCCGGGTGCCTATGGATGATATACCATTCTAACTTGTGAAAGTGTCACAGGAAGTAGGGGCAGCTTCCATCTCATGGGACCCTTGGAAGCAACTGTTAGGACAAAGGGGTTGCCAAGGCAGTGGCCTCATTCAGTTCCAAAGAATGTGACATACCTCATTTACTTGGTGATGGAACTCTCTGAAAATGCTATCCAAGAAGCCAGACACCGAGAGGCAATCCCAGTCCCAGTCCCAGTGGGCTCAGTTGTTTGGATTTTCCAAGGACAGAGTCAGTCTTTCTCGGTACCAACTGAGTTGAGTATGGCCAAATGCCAGGAGAGCTCTGAAGAGGGACTTTTCCTGAGAAAGTAGGTAGTGGCTCATCACTTTTTCCTGACAACTTCACAGAGTTGGCCAAGGAAACCAGATCTGAGAAAGGACAGGCCATTTCGGGGGAACATAGTATGGCCCACCACTCAGAGTAAACTCTGGAGAGACACACACATACTTGAAGGAAGGAGGTGCCTTTGTGAGTGTGGGTTTGTGGTTTTGTCTCATGTTCTGATAATAGGTAGGAAAGGTGGTTTGTTTGGTTTGAAGTGAACTGTTTCTAGTAAGTCGTTTGACAAGATGAGTGTTTCTATGTCTGTGTATCCCACTGTGTCCACTGTTGTAGACATGAGAAAAGAGAATGCAATAATGGATGTGTCCTGTCTAGTAGAAAGCTTCCCAGTATTCATCCTGCCCAATTTATGAATGGAGTGCAGCTTGCCTTATGGATGGGCAACACCTACTACCTTCCTAAGTCGCTGTTTTCTTCCTGAATTCTGGCCACTCTCCAGAATTGGCTCATGGTTTTGTGTCCAAGATATGTACCACCTCCAAGGTCTTTGACATGGCCATGTACAGGATAGCTGAAGGGAATGGCCAGCATCTCAAAAAACTCAGATATCAGTGTGACCAGGAAAGTCTCAGTGGATATACCCTGCTTTGGGCCTTTTGCTTACCTATTGTTCTGTTGCCCAGAATGTCAGGAAGGACTTTGATTCAGGCCACCCCTTTGTGAAGCCTGAAGAATACAGTTTTCAAATGGAAATGAATGGGCATCACCTGTGGCTCTTTGCTTAATTGCTTTGGAAAGGGATGTGTCTGATTTAGCCTCTTGGCCTTGTATGTGGCTGTGACTTTGATTCTCAGCACCTGATGGATCTAAAGAATGATCCCATGTCTGCATCCAAAACCATAATTGCCAAAAGATCAGTCATTGTGGATGAAGTCTCTCGCCTTCCTCTGTTAGGTTCCTGACCTCCATCAAGTGAGAATAGGTATTCTTTGGGTCAAACGAGTTCTTCAAAGCCCTGCAGAGGTGCTTGGGTTTTCGCATGACTTCAAATCACATAAAGAATCTATACATGAAAGTCAGTAGGCCTCAAATTGGAGAAACAGAGCAGTATTAATGGGAGGCTTAATTGATCACTCCTGGTTCATGGAAAGGGTGTCCAGGCCACTCTGACTTTAGGCAAAATAGGGGAAAGGGAGCCTATTTTGGACACTCTCTTTGGCTGAGACCTCATGGAATCCTCCAGCCAGAGGTTACCAGAGTGGCTATATGGAAGAAGATAAGGGCCATGTGGGAGAGTTTTGGTTTTAATTGTGGTCATTTGTGTGGCGGTTGGAAGAAAGGTCTGGGTCCACCTGGGCTTGAACTCTGGTGTGATTCCCCTTAGTGACTGTGTTGTGGAACTGACCTCAGAGAAGTATTTCCATGAATTGTGATGGGACTTCAGGAGGCCACGCATGAGAGTCGCCCTTGGAAACTGAGACATGGGCTCAGGGTGGAGAATTATAACCCAAACAGAATAGAAATACAAGCAGTTCAGAGGAGGCACGGTGTATATTTGGACTTGCCTATGCATGATACAGAGTAGGAGTTAAATCTAGTCAATTTTTAATTGAAATAGTTCTCCATGTTTTTTTAAAGTAAACAAATATGTGAATTCCTGTCTCCCTTTCTCTGTAGCCTATTCAGCACATCATAGGATATATATTTTCATCCACATGTTCACAAATTTATAGGCATTTGGTTCACATTCAATTACTTCCTACTTCAGAACACATGTATTCCTCCTTGTTTCTTTATTGGTCCTTTCACTAGACTTCTTTCTAAAAACATTTTTTCGATTCCATAATTATTTTTGAAGCAAAACTCACACACTCTTCATGATAAACCGTAACCCTAATATTACCATTAGATATATAACTGATTGGAATGAATGTGTATATATCAATATAAGATTTCCTATATATTTTCAGATGTAAATTCAATCCATTATATAAAGTTGGAACCAGTAATATACTTTATTCACAATATGGTCTATTCATGCATCATCTCTATAATCATCAACACAGGGTACACCTATTTGTAGCCCCAGTAATAATGTATAAGTTTTCAGAATATTGCTCCCTGTAATGGTGTAAGAAATACTCATGTCACCTTATCTACATATACATTTACCACAGAAGTACTCTGGACACAAAAGGCAAAGGTCACACTTATGATTGTGCCAGAGCCTAAATGGAAAGTGAGCATGGATTACTAAAAACATCCATGTCCATGTTGCCTAATGCTCTCAAATGTCAATCCTATTGGTGACTACATATTTGTTTCTTCCTAAGATTATATATTCAACCTCACGCCTGTTGACAGTATCCAATCCTATCACTCACCTTATACTTTGCCTGATTTCCTAAGGTCCCTATTGATATCTGCTTTCCTACATATTTTCCTCTGTTCATCATTGTGACTGTCCCTTCACATGTGCTGACATTTACATTCTCAAACCAAAACCCTATTGCAAAAGAACTTTTGGTCCAACTCCTAGACTCACTATTCTTCCTAAAAATACTGAGTATCTTTCTAATCGTACGGACTATCCCTTTTTGACTGGATGTTCTCTTCTACATTCAATCACCCGAGGTACACGGTCCTATGCCATTGTATATCGATTTATCTGAGACCTTGGTGGAGAACATAATTCAAGCTAAGTATACCAATCAAGGGTACAATGCATTTCTGGGCTTCAAATCTTTCCTAGGTCTCTGATCTCATGCATGTATTTCACGTCTATATTCTTATAAATATCACAGGTTCCCAATACCATTATTCATATAGCAGAATGATTCCTAACCCAAATCGAACACGCTATTAACCCTAACCATACACTGTTCCCTCAATCTCACTTTACAGAAGAGCAGGGACACAGTTGGTCTTTCAATACAGGAAGGTAGGGGATCCTCCACCAGCTGAGAACTTCAAAAGTCCATGCAGAAATAATATTTTGAGAAGATGTAGGCAGCAATGAAGGACCTTAGAGAGCAAAAGTCATCTTCCATGGCAAACAACCCGGTCAGGACGAAAGGATGTATCTGAATTATCCTCTCCCCTCTTAATGTAGAGAAGATGGACAAAACAAGGCCTGTGTGGAGAGCTGTTCCCGGGTGCCTATGGTTGATATACCATTCTAAATTGTTAAAATGTCACAGAAGTAGGTGCAGCCTCCATCTCATCAGAATCTGGAAGCAACTGTTAGGACAAAGTGGTTGCCAATGTACTGACCTCATTCAGTTCCTGAGGGAAGTGACCTCACCTCACTTCCTTTGTTATGGAACTCTCTGAACTTAGGATCCAAAAAGCCAGGCACCCAGAGCCAGTCCCAGTCCAAGTCCCAGTGGTCAAACTTGTTTGGATTTACCAAGGACAGAGTCAGTCTTTCTTGGTACCTACTGATGTGAGGATGGCCAAATCCCAGGAAGGTCTGAAGAGGGGCCTTTCCTGAGAAAATAGGTAGTGGCTCACTGCTGGCTCCTGACAGCATCACAGAGTTGGCCATGGAGACTAGATCTGAGACAGGACAGCCCCTTATGGGGCAATATATTATGGCTCACCAGTCAGAGGACACTCTGGATAGTCACAGACCTACTTGGGGGTCTGTGTGGTTGTGGGTGTGCGTGTGGGTCTGTGGTTTTGTCTCATGTTCTGAGAATAGGTAGGAAAGTTTGATTGTTTGGTTTGCTGTGAATTGTTTCTAGTAAGTCATTTCACAAGGCGAGTGCTTCAATGTCTGTGTATCCCACTGAGTCCGTGGTTGTAGACATTAGAAAAGAGAATGCATCGATAGATGTGTCCTGTCTAGTAGAAAGCTTCCCAACATTCAACCTGCCCAATTTATGAATGGTCTGCGGCTTGCCTTGTGGATGGGAAACACATACTACCATCCTAAGTTCTGGTATTCTTCCTGAAATCTAGCTAATCTCAAGAATAAGATCATGGTTTTGTGTCCAAGATATGTACCACCTCCAAACTCTGTGACATGGCCATGTACTGGATAGCTGAAGGGAATGGGAACATCTCAGAAAACTCAATTATCAGTGTGACCAGGAAAGTCTCAGTGGAGAAACCCTGCTTTGGGCCTTTTGTTTACCTATTCTTCTGTTGCCGTGATGTCGCGACCCCTTGCCCGCAAGGAAGACGCAACTCAGGAATCTTCTTTCAGCAGTTTCTTCAGGCCCTTGATATTTCTTCTAATTCCTTGTCGGATGCCCCTCCCAGCCTTAATAAAGCATCCCAAGCCCCAATGCGAAGCTGCCACGTGGAACATTCTCATAGGGTGCTGAAAAACCATGCAACAACTCTCCCAAACAAGGAGTTGTTTGTCACAGACCACAGTGGAGCCAGCACCATCCTGCAATGGCGACCATAATCTGCAGAAGCGGCTCACCACAGTTCCCCCCTTCTGTTTTCTGAAAACAATGCAGGCGAGAGTAGAGGTCCTATCCCACTGTGCAGAAGTGGCTGCATAGTATGGCTAAGACCTAAGGAGGGCCCTTCCCCAGATCCGAAGCCATATCAGCAGACGCCTTTTTTCGTGGGGCGGGGCGTGGACATCAAACCCGCATGCAATAGGACATGCTCTCCTTGAGGTCCACTTCAAGGATCACTCAAGTGCAGTGCCTTGCCTCGCATCCTGTATCGTGACGAAGGTGGACGAAGGGGGACAGCTGAGGCTGAACTGTGGCTGTACACAACGACAAACGAGTTGACAACACCCTGAAAGAAAGACACGGACTTTAAGGCGATAGAGAAGAATTAGTGTGGAAACCCACCTGCGTGCAATGGCACCAAGACCGGCAGAGTGCAAGGGCTTTCCAACACTAAGAGAATGACGAGGAAAGACTTGCCGATCCCAGTGCAATGTTATAATAACTTGGGGTGCAACGACCATGTCAAAGATTTACTGTTTAAGATGCGCAAGCCAGACTTGAGGTGAATTGCCATTTTCTAAAGCTGCAAGAGTTTGGATGATCATAGCCTTATCGTGAGCATTGCGGGCCTTGAGGCGACAGAGAAACCACAAACAGAGAAACATACCGAAGCAACACATTGCACCAAAAATGCCTACCCCCACCCACTCTTTAAAAAAGGAAAAAGCAGAAGATATCCAATCGGTGAATTGACCCAAAGTCACGGGATCAACACTGGTGTTATTCAAGACAGCTATCTGGGTTAGTTGAGACTGGATCATGTCTTCCGCTTCCATGGACCAATTTCTGGCCAAATATTCGCCAATGATGCGGGAAGCATTCCTGGAATCATTAAATCTGACAGAGGTTATGCATAAATGTGCACGTTGGTCAACACAACCCAAAAGCACCAAGTCAGCCAATTCTTCTACCTGAGCTTGGAGTAAATCTATTCTTTGATTGGCAGCTAAAATCCCTGACAAAATATGTTGATTAATTGTATTTTGGGATTCAAGTATACTGGAAGTTTGTTGGACAACTTGATTAATGGTGGCAGCAGTTTGTACTTGATTGGCCATAGCCACTCCGGCTGTAACCGCTGCAGCAGCAGATACCGCCACGGCTGTCACTATAGCTGCTGTGATTCCAAAATCTCTGCGGACTCTAAGTAGCTCAACAATATGGAATTTATCAGGATCCGCAGTGACCGGGATTGGGACAAAAGTTGGAATTTTCATAACCACTGCTACAGTCCAGGAACCATTCCAACACTCAGATAAGATACAGGTAGTATGAGAACAATCCAGCATCCCCGAAGAGGTGGCCTTAGCCAAAAGGAATAAGAAGGGGGATTGGACACAGACCATTGCAGGAGGCAATGTGGCATTATACAACAGAGAGTCGACTGAAACAGATGTAAATCTATTACCTCGTTCACTTTCCCTAACAGTACCAGAAACATTAGCCAGCCAACTTTTGGCTCCTACCAACTGAGCCAGTGCAGAAATATCGGCTGAAGCCCCCTTTTCATTGGAAATCTGCCATTGAAACCAGGACCAACCTACTCCTGTAGAGGAGCTGGCACTATTGTTAAAGTTATAAACATACCTCTTAAGAGAGGGGGAAAGGGAGAAACCTTTAGCAACTTGATGCTTCTCCCAAGAATGATCCTGACAAGGCGTAAATGTTGGGGGGAAACCAAGATTAGGGGAACAGTAAGGAGAGGCCTTGAAATGAGTGGCATCATAAATACTACTAGAAGAAGGAGGCACTGGGATTAGTACCTCGGAGATAATAGCCAAGGTAGTTATGTTAAGAGCAGAGCTGCTGTTTGCTGGGGTCCCTGAGCCTGATTGCTTCCCCGAAACTACCTTGCTCAATACAGCACTGATAATGCTCCCTGAGACCTGATTGGACCGCAATGGGTCCTCCCAGTTAGTCAAATTTTTGGTCTTAAGGCTAATGCAATTAGCGTTTCTAAGGCTGAAACAAAAAACTCCTGTGAGATTAACTTGAGATTGATTAAAAATGCTCTCCATGTCCCCTCTAGGAGAGGCACAGGGAGCAGACATCTCACATGAGGTAGAAAAAAGAGTGGGGAGGACACTAGAATTCCCATGAACCGGCATCGGCATTGGCCATGCCCGTGCCACTGCCCACCACCGAATTGGTGTCGCCTGTGCCATCGGCACCAGCACCAGAGCCAGAGCACTTAGCAGAATGAAGATCCTCATCACAGGATTGTTGTGGTATCTCTTGTTGCTGGTCAGTTGATGTCGAGACTCTTCTTGTCAAGCGTTCAGGGACCCACAACAGTTCCGTACGATCCTGGGGAAAAGCACATACAGATCCTCGTGCCCATGTCAGCACGGGGTCAGGGCCGTTCCATTGGCCCGTAAGAACATCCCTCCACTTAACATAGCCAATCACAGAGGGCTGAGGGGACACATGTCTATCGGCCGCAGAGCGACCATGAATATCCAAATTCAAAAAATTAATGGTAAAGAGAGCTAAGGACAGGCGTTCTTTAGGAGTGTGTTCAGCTCCTATTCCCCCCTTTTGTTTTTGTAAAGTTTCCTTTAAGGTGCGATGAGCACGCTCAACAATGCCTTGTCCTTGAGGATTGTAAGGCAAACCATGAGTAAGTTGCACTCCCATAGTAGAACAAAAAGCTGTAAAATGTCTGCCAGTATAAGCAGGTCCATTATCAGTCTTAAGGGATGCAGGTGCACCCCATGCTGCCCATGCCTCTAAACAGTGAGTAATGACATTACGTGCCTTTTCTCCTGATAAAGCAGAAGCATGGATAATTCCAGAGCACGTATCAACGGAAACATGCACATACTTAAAGTTACCAAAGTCAGGTATATGTGTCACATCCATTTGCCAAACAACCAATGGCTCAATCCCCGTGGGTTTACTCCATAATTAGGGGAATGAAGAAATGTGACACAATGGGGACATTGCAATACTATCTGCCGAGCATCTGCTCTTGAAATGAAAAAACTCCTGTGCAGCGTTAATGCATTAACATGGAAGTTTTGGTGAAACAACTTAGCCCCCTCTAAGGAGGAAGCCAAGCATATCAATTGACCTCTAGTGGCTAAGTCCGCACAGGCATTACGCTGGGATAACGGACCAGGAAGAGGGGTGTGAGCCCGGATGTGCATTGGATAAAAAGAAGCAGTGCGGTTAGAGATAAGCTGTTGAAGCTGAGTAAAGTAAGCAGACACATTGTGGGCATCACTAATAGCTCCCACGGCCTCCAGGACTTTTAGTGCTTGTACCACATAGCTGGAGTCCGAAGTAAGATTAAAAGGAAAAGAACACTGTTTAAAAACTTCAATAACAATTTGTAGTTCTACCCATTGTGGATTTCCAGGAGCAAATTGATGCTGGATAGAGGGAGAGTCATTAATTACATAGGCTCCCATTCCAGACTTGGAACCATCAGTAAAAATGTTAACAGCTCCCGGAAATGGACTGGATGAAGTTACCTTAGGGAAAATGATGGGATGTTCTTTAACAAAATGGAGTAATGGATGAGAAGGGTAGTGATAATCAATACCCCCTTGAAACGAGCAACACAGAATAGCCCAGTTGGCTAGAGTAGCACATAAAACATTAAGTTGAGCTTTAGTGTAGGGTATGATAAGAGAAGAAGGTGATTGGCCGAAAAATTGAATGCTTTGTTGAATCCCTTTAAGTGCCAACGCTGCAACAGCATCAGGATAATATTCTAAGGATTTTCCTGGGGATATATGTGGGTGGATCCATTGTAAGGGCCCATCTAGCCACAGTACTCCAGTAGGCTGCCGCATAGTGGCAAGCACACATAACTGGAAAGGTTTATCACTCTGGAGCCTGCATAGAGTGGCATGCTGTAAAGCTTGTTCTACTTTTATAAAAGCCGCTCTAGCCTCTGTAGTGAGGCTACGAGGGGAAGCAAGATCTGGATCACCCTTAAGAGTAGCATACAAAGGCTGGAGCACAATATTAGGAATATGTAAATATCCTCTTATCCAATTAATATCTCCCAGCAATTTTTGAAAATCATTTAGAGTTTGGAGATCTTGAGTCCTGAGGTAATTTTTTGCGGTTTTAATTTGTCATACCCAATTGTCGCTCCCAAATACCTGATAGAATCCCCCGTTTGAACCTTTTCAGGTGCGATGTGCAGTCCATGTTGAGCCAACAGCATCACGAGTTCTTTATAAGCCTCATTAACTGTCAGTTCTAATTTTGCGGCAAATAACATATCATCCATATAATGAATGATCTTGGTGGAGGAATACTTATGTCTGAGAGGTGTGAGTGCCTTCCCCACATACATCTGGCACATCGTGGGACTATTAGCCATCCCCTGCGGCAACACCACCCACTCAAACCTTTGATCTGGTTCTTCGTGATTACATGAGGGAAGGGTGAAAGCAAAACGTTGTGAATCTTTAGGAGGCAAAGGAATGGAAAAGAAACAGTCTTTAATGTCAATAACAATTATATGCCAGCCTTGAGGAACAGAGGAGAGCAGAGGCAGCCCTCTTTGAATGGGCCCCATAAGTTGCATCTGAGCATTAACTGCTCGTAGATCATGCAGTAGGCGCCACTTCCCTGATTTTTTCTTAATGACAAATATGGGATTATTCCATGGAGAATTAGAAGGTTGGATGTGACCCAAATCAAGTTGTTCTTTGACTAGATCATGGACTGCTGCCAGTTTAGCCGAGGGAAGAGGCCACTGAGGCACCCAAACAGGCTCCTCGGTGAGCCATGTTATGGGTATTGGAGCCCCAGTGGCCCCTAGGAAAAACCCAGAGCAAACCTGTTAAGCTTTTGATGACCTTGCACAGGATGCTTACGCCCCTGTAGGTGCCTTCCTAGTCCTAGACCTGGCCTATACCCCATATTTTGCATGATATGTTGAGACACTGGGGAATAGTCATTACTAAGAGTGAACCCCATGTCTTTCATCAGATCATGGCCCCATAAAGAAATAAGTAAATCAAGAACATAAGGCTGAAAGGTACCATCGTGTCCTTCCGAGTCCTTCCAAGATAGATGTCTACAGCTGATTTGAGGGGCTTGGGCATATCCAAGTCCTCTTAGTGATTGATCAGAAGCCTGCACTGGCCATCCCCTAGACCAGTCCTTAAGGGCTATGATAGTACGATCTGCTCCTCTGTCCAGCAATCCCACAAAAGATTTACCTTCTATGCTTAATTCCAAGGTGCGGCGACTGCTCATATCCAGTGACAAATAGGCACAATTTCCTCCGGTGGTACCAATCTCATTTCCCGTCCGTGACCTTGAGTCAGCAGGGAAGTGATTATGCAAACTAGGCAAAATTAGCAATTGAGCAATCCGATCCCCTGGGGAGATAGACACAATGCCCCTTGGAGCTTCCACGATAACCTTTACTGCCCCTACAGTATCAGGGTTTATAACTCCGGGGAAAACATGAAGACCTTGTAGGATAGAGGATGCATGTCCAATTAGCAAACCTACAGTGCCAGGTGGTAAAGGCCCTTTGAACTCAGTTTCCACCAATTGGACTCCCATCATAGGTGTTAATACAAGTCTGGAGGTGGAACAGAGGTCCAATCCCGCGGCACCTGTAGTGGCTCTCCGCGTCTCATGGGATGGCGCAGAGAAGGCCATGTCTCGGGTTCCGGTGTGACATTCTCCATTGCCCCATATATTTGTGGGCCCTGGGGTCTGGGGCCCCTTCGGCCGTTTTTTGGCCCAGCTGAAATAGGCTGTCCATGGATGTCCCTCACTGATCTACACTCTTTTGCCCAATGCTTCCCCTTTTTGCATTTTGGATACAGCCCCGGTTGACGAGGGCCATTAGAAGGGCCACCGCGAGGAGGTCCAGTAAAATTGTCTTTTTTGCGACAGTCACGTTTGAAATGGCCGAACTGACCACAATGGAAGCATGTTCCAGCACCAGGACCGCCCCCTTTTGCAATCCGAAGGACAGCAGCTGCAAGACCTGCATTAGTTAAAGGTCCTCCAAGCTCTCTACACACTTTTATCCAAGCTTCTATGCCCTTGTTTTTATAAGGAGCGATTGCTGCTTTACACTCCTTGGTGCATTGCTCAAAGACCAATTGCTTGATAAGGGGCATGGCTCTATCAGGGTCCCCAAAAATCTTTCCAGCGGCATCCACCATCCTTGCTACAAAATCTGAAAAGGGTTCTGTAGGGCCCTGCAGAATCTTAGTCAAGTTACCAGACACCTCTCCTCTATTTGGAAGTGACTTCCATGCCCGAATGCAAATGTTGTTAATTTGATCATATGCCTCAGGAGGGAATCCTGTCTGTTGATTAGCAAATCTGCCTTGTCCCAAAAGCATATCCTTGTCCCAATGGGGGTGTCCCGCCGCATGGTTTTGGGCGGCCTGCTCTACCGCGCCCTCTAGCACAAAGGCTCTCCACTCTAAATATTTACCTAGAGAGACACAAGCCCGAACAAGTCTAGCCAATCAGAGGGAGTCATACAGTATCTAGACAGACTCTCCACCTGAGTTAGTGTGAAGGCGGCATCCACCCCATAAGTGCGCACAAACTCCGCCAGGGTCTTCACAATTTTGAAATCTAAGGGCTCATGGAATCTTCCCCTATTGTCATCCTGGAAAACTGGATAAGCAAGACCCATCTCAGCGTTAACAGCCCTCCATGTTTGGGCATGGAAAGCTCTCCTCGAAACACCCCCACCGTACGGCGGCGGATCCGGAGGATCATTTTCCTTGAGCTCCTGTTTATTTTTGTTCCCTTCTCCTATAGTTAGACTCCCTAGCTGACGAGATAGTCTCCCGAGCTCTTCCTCCTCATCCTCCTCCTCCTCTGACCCACTTTTGCATGGGAGTGTGCGCAGCGTACTGAGATCTGGATACAATCATTTCCTCCCCTATATCTCGCTCCGCACACTCCCATCCTCCTGAAATACCTCACTTCGTGCTGGAGACAATCGCCTCCTCCCCTGTGTCTCGCTCCGCACACTCCCATCCTCCTGAATTACCTCACTTCGTGCCGTCTCTGATCTTTCCTCATGTAATTGCTCTAAAACTTCCTGTCCTTTAGTAAGTGCTTCCTGACATCTGCCATCTGCGAGGCAACTACGGATCATCTTCCAAAGGGGTATCACCCCACCCTCTAATATGCCCTGCTCAGAAACAAAGTCAAGATCTGTGCCTAATTTATCCCAGCTAGGTATAGTAAGGCTGCCCGAAAATGCAAACCACGGTGCAGCAATATCTGTCTTCTGTAAAAATCTCTGTAAAGTACTACGTTTCACTTCTAGGCCCTTGGAACGTAACAGGCCATCTAGGGCCAGGAGAAGCGGACTTGAAGATGCAGCACCCATGACACAACAAAAGACGCACAAAAAACAAAAGTGAAAGTAAAAGCGAAAGTACACAGTGCAGCTGCAATAAAATGTACCGCTCTCTCTGGCTTTACAGAGGAGCTACCCCGCTTTGATCGCGGGTCCCGCTTACCTGGGACTAACCCCTGCTTTGATCGTGGGTCCCACTTACCTGGGACTAACTGGTGCACCAACCCTGACTACTGAAAGTTCTGGTTCCCGGGTCTCGGCACCACTTGTCGCGACCCCTTGCCCGCAAGGAAGACGCAACTCAGGAATCTTCTTTCAGCAGTTTATTCAGGCCCTTGATATTTCTTCTAATTCCTTGTCAGATGCCCCTCCCAGCCTTAATAAAGCATCCCAAGCCCCAATGCGAAGCTTCCACGTGGAACTTTCTCATAGGGTGCTGAAAAACCATGCACCAACTCTCCCAAACAAGGAGTCGTTTGTCACAGACCACAGTGGAGCCAGCGCCATCCTGCAATGGTGACCATAATCTGCAGAAGCGGCTCACCACACCGTGAATGTCAGGAAGGTCTTCTCCTCAGGCCACCACTTTGTAAAGCCTGAAGAAAACAGTTTTCAAGTGGAAATTAATAGGCATCACCTGTGCCTCTTTGCTTAATTGCTTTGGAAAGAGATGTGTCTTAATCAGCCTCTTGCCCCTGTGTGAGGCTGTGGCTTAGATTCTCACCACCTGATGAATCTATAGAAAAATCCCATGTGTGCATCCAAAACCAAAAGAGCCAAAAGAGCAGTCATTGTGGATGAAGTCTCTCTCCTACCTCTGTATGGTTCCTGACCTTCATCATTGAGATTATGGATGCTTTGGGACAAAGGTGTTCTTCAAAGCCCTGCAGAGGCTAGCCCATAGGTGCTTTGGTTTTCTCAATACTCCAATTAACATAAAGAATCTTTACCCCAGAGTCAGTAGGCTTCAAAATGGAGAATCAGAGCAGTATTAACGGCAGGCCTCTTTGATCACTCCTGGTTCACAGGAAGGGTGCCCTGGCCACACTGACTTCAGGAAAACGGGGGCAAGGGAGCTTATTTTGGACACTGTCTTTGGCTCCACCCCTCATGGAAACCTACAGCCAGAAGGTATGATTAGTGTCTATATGGAAGAAGATGAGGGCCATGTGGGAGTGTTTTGGTTTTAATTGTGGTCCTTTGTGTGGCCGTTGGAAGAGATGACTGGGTCCACCTGTGCTTGAACACTGGTGTGATTCCTTTTAGAGACTGAGTTGTGGAACTTAACTCAAAGAAGTATTGCCATGAATTGTGTTGGGATTTTAGGAGGGCACACATGAGAGTCGCCCTTGGAAACTGAGATCTAAGCCCTGGGTGGCTTTGCACACAGCAATGGGAATCTCAGGAAGGATATCTCATGGTTTTATTGTGAAAGACTTGGCAGCCATAGTTGCAAGTCAAAACACACATGGAGTTTATATTGTAGACCTCAATGGGCCTGGCTTCATGTGACCTTTTGGCCTGTCTTTGGGAAACCTTGCCTGTTAGATTACTCCAGAGCTTTCATTGCAATGAGCTTCCTCTCCATTTAATGGTTCCTGAATGAATTGAAACCCAGAGTGCCTCCAACTTCATCCTTGAAAAATAGCTAGATGAGTACCATGAAATTTTTGAAATTCCCATAAACAGGTGGCACTGGAGAACCTTTGGATGTCCTATTGATGATCATGAGTGTACCAGACAGTGCCTTGATTGACTGGTTTTTATGAAAATGGTGTAGAACAGACATGCCAGTAATTTGGAGCCTGCTGAGTAGTGGGCCTAGAGCAGTGGTGTGCAGGTGTGTGTTAAAACAGCTTTGGTGGGATCATGTGGATCGGGAATTGGCTTCCAAATGGTTTGTGACTGACATGGTACAGCCCCCAGACCCTTGTATGTAAAGGCATCTTGTTATATCTAGAGGTTTCAGGGCAATGCTCAGAATCAGATTCCTATGGTCAAGAGGGCAAGCTATGTGGAATAGAAGCCTGGTTGTTGCATTCTCCTCCAGACCCTTACGCACCACACGTGACAGAACTCCCTCCAGCACTGTGACCCAGTTGAACTCCTTGTATTTCATGAAGCATATACTAAACTCCCAGTGCAGCTGCAAGAAACACCACAAAAAGTGGAGGATGACCAATTGGCTTCACAGTCTACACTGGGAGACACTTAGCGCTCAGTGGCAACAGTTTACCTACAAATAGAGAATTAAGCACTGCTGCCCCATGTTCATTGGAAAATAAGAAACCATGTCCTTCAGGTCACATAGATGCAGACCCAGCATTGATGGTCTCACTACAGAGATAGCTAAAGCTTCTGACAACAACATATATTTCAAGTGCCCAACCTGAGAGGCAGTTACTCAATAAGTCTTTAGGCCAGCAGAGCTCAATGTTTGTGGAGTTTTTACCCTGTCTCTTACTTTTGGAAACTCCTCTCCCACCTCCAAGTTTGTGAACTATTGAGCATTTTCTATTCCAGATATGTATTCACAGATTTTGTAACTCTTCTCCTCTAATTATGTCTTACATGGGGTGAAGGTAATGTCAAGGCATTGTTCTGAATGAGAGTGGGAAGACTTTTGTGTAGCATATATTTGCATACACATTGGATTCATTTTCCAATTTTCCTTTTGAAATACTGAATCCCTGTCTTTCATAGGTAGAAGGAATTCTCCTTCATAGAATATCCTGACACTTACAAGAAACAGCCCCCTGGCAGACATCCTGCCTGGGAGACATCCTGTAGCCATCAGTATCTCGAAGACTTCCTGCGGCCATCTGTCTTCCTGAAACATCCTGAGGTTATCTCACCTTGTGAAGACATCCAGGAACTACTGATAAGAGAGCTTTCCCATCTCCAGCATATAAATCCCCTGTGTGAACAATAAAAGTTTGCATCTTGATCAGAACTACAGTCATGCTGTTATCTCTAGTGTCTTTTGTCCCTTCATTCCTCCCCATCTATGTTCGCTGCCCACGTTGATGTGTCCTGCCGGCCAGAACATCTGGCGCCCACCGACTGGGTCTCAAGCCTTTGACTGAGGGGGAACCCCGTCCTCCTGGAAGACTTGGTCAAGCGGAGCTCGCGATTGCTTCAGCAGACACCACCGAGAGACATATCCAGTAGGAGTGTGGGGATGATGCACAGTGAGTGACCCACCATGGGACAAGCAGTTTCGTCACATGATTTGTTTTTGTCAGCCCTGAAGGAGTCCTTCAAGACATGGGGGGCACGTGTTAAGAAAAAGGACTTAAAATTTTTCTGTTCATACATAGGGGAATTGTGTCCATGGTTTTCCCTTGAAGGAACCATTGATGGTAAACCATGACTTAGAGTAGGAGACTGTTTAAAAGATTATTATGAATACTTTGGCACAGAAAAGGTGCCTGTTCCCACCTTTTCTTACTGGAACTTAATTAATGAGATTCTTAAAAGTTCACCCTTTGACAATGGTACCTTAAAATTTGTCAGGATTGGGGAAGAGACTATGCAAATGACCTCTCGTCCCCCCTCTGCATGCCCATCAGTTAGTACAGATATAGACCCTTCTCAGTCTCCCCAGGACCCTGGGAACCTTCCTGGTCCACCTCAAAATACCACCCTAATGAATAAGGCTCCAATGGTTACCAACTACCTTTATCCAGTTTTAAATCCCAGAAACACATTGACCCCTGGGGAGGAGGCTACCTTGGAGAAGAAAGAAGCTCACTACCATTCAGAAGACCGACCACCTCTCAGGTCCCTTCCAGAGCCTATAGAACTTACCCATCCACCTCCCTCCTATATCCCTCATGCCTTTTGTGCTCCGGCCCTTCAGGGGCCAACATCGCCCCCCAGGTATTTTTTCTCCACTTCCCTCGCCTAACCTGGCTCCCTTGCGACAGTCTCTCCAGCATAGACGGGAACAGATCCAACTTTTAAAAGAATTAACATCCCTTGACTCTGAGCTCTGCTCATTAGCCTTAGACATGGAGTCAAGGCAAGCTGCCCATCGGCGGTCTAATGAAAAGGCTAACCTGCTCCATCAGCCTGTTCTCACATTCCCAGTAACCCGCAGTCAGATAGATATGCCTGCCCAGTCTGAGGTCAAAGACTTACATGATGATCAAGAGGAGAAAGCGGGGGAAATGGATCAAGGAGATCAGGACTCAGAGGATGAGGAGTTAACCCCCAGGCAGGAAGGAACCCAGAGTGTGTACAAAAAATTAAACCTGCATTTTCTTGAAAAACTTAAAAAGGCTTGTGCTCACTCTGGCCTCACTGCGCCCTACAGAGTGGCTTTATTAGAAATCCACAGTGCACAATGGCTTACTACCAATGATTGGAAATTTCAAACCCGAGATACCTCAGTGCTGGAGACTTTCTGTTATGGAACACAATTTCAAAGAGCACTGTTGGGAAACTGCTCAAAAAAACTTAACAAAGGCCTCCTCTAAATCCTGGACTTCTGTTAAGTTAGTGGTCAACGCGCCTTTTGACACTAAAAATAAACAGGCATGTTTCCCTGCTGGACTTTTGGCGCAGATTCAGACGGCTGGCTTACATGCTTGGAGACGCGTCCCACAAAAGGCCTCAGCTACCACTTCCTTGGCAAAAACACGACAAGGGCCTCACGAGCCTTATAGCGACTTTGTTTCCTGGCTTAACCTAGCCGCAGAATGCTTGCTTGGACCAAGCGAAAGCGAAAGCACCTTTGTAAAACATCTTGCCTTTGAAAACGCCAAGCCAGCATGTCAGGGTGTTCTTCGACCACATAAGGATAAAAGGAAACTTTCTGACTTTATTAGACTCTGTGCAGGGGTGGGTGCAGCCCATGCCATGGGTCTCGCCTTTGGTGCCACCTTTACCAAGGCCTTTCACAATCCTGGCTCACCTACTTGCTTTACTTGAAAACAACCTGGCCATTTTACACACTAGTGTCTGACAGGCAAACAAAGCCTAGGAATAGTGTCTCCTCAAACTGGGGCTAAACCGCCCCCAGCTACTCTTTGCCCTAGATGTGGCAAAGGCCATCACTGGGCCAGTGAGTGGAGATCTAAAACAAATGCCCTCGGACAGCCTATTTCTTCCTGCTTCTTGGAAAATCACTGCAGGGCCAACCCCTGGCCCCGACTTTCCCAAGACAAACCCAGGGGCAATAAGGTTTGTTCCCTCCCAAACTACCAACCTACTTCAAAATCCTTCTCCACAATTGCTCGTTCCAACGAGCCACACCAGGCGGCGCAGGATTGGACCTCTGTGCCACCACTGAGAAAATATTAGACACATTGCAAGGGACCCAGTTAATACCCACTAGAATTAGGGGTCCCCCTCCATCTCATACGTCTGCCCTTATTCTTGGAAGAGCCTCTACTACCTTATAAGGTGTTCAGGTCTTCCCTGGCATTATTGATAATGATTTCACTGGAGAAATAAAAATACTGGCCACAGCTATTAATGGAGTTGTGGCCATCCCCGCAGGAACAAGACTTGCACAATTAATACTCCTTTCCTTGGATTCAGGAGGCACTTCCACCACCCAAACCTACCGCTGGGGACTGCCTCCTTGGGCTCCTCTGATGTGTATTGGGTTCAGCCAATTTCTCACAATACACCCCCTTACCTTACTTATTGAAGGAAAGGAATTCCAAGGAATTCTAGATATTGGAGCTGATGCCACAATTATGTCTAAAAAATACTGGCGATCTGGTTGGCCCCTCACCCCACCCTTGAGTGACCTTAAAGAGATAGGACAATCAAAAAATCCTCCAGTCAGCTCTAGGTCTATTAGCTGGACTGATAAAGAGGGTAATAAGTCAACTGTCACTTTTTTCGATGTTCCTGACCTAACCTATTAACCAATGGGGCCGAGATATTTTGAGTCAAATGGAAGTTATTCTTCCCAGTCCCAATTCCATGGTGACTCATCAAATGCTTAGTATGAATTTTGTCCCTGGTACAGGCCTGGGGAGACTGAGACGAAAACTGGTTGAGCCTCTACAACCCATACAAAACACAAATACATATGGCCTTGGGTATTCGGATTTTTAGTGTTGGTCCCTGACCCTCCTGTACCTCATGCAGATAAAATTATTTGGAAGACTCAAACTCCTGTGTGGGTGGATCAGTGGCCCCTTACCTAAGAAAAAATTGGAGGCTGCCTCCATGTTAGTGCAGGAACAGCTGGCAGCCGGCCATGTAGAGCCCTCAACCTCACCATCGAATACTCCAATTTTTGTTATCAATAAAAAATCAGGCAAGTGGCGCCTTTTACAAGATTTGTGTGCCATTAATAAAGTTATGCTCCCGATGGGAGCACTACAGTCAGGTATTCTCACACCAGTGGCAATTCCCAAAAACAATTGTAAAATGGTTATTGACTTAAAAGATTGCTGTATTACCATTCCTTTAGATCCTGAGGATAGACCCTATTTTGCCATTAGTCTCCCTCGCATTAATTTTCAGGGCCCTATGCAGAGATTTCAATGAAAGGTTCTTCCCCACGGTATGGCCAATAGCCCTAGTCTTTGCCAAAATTACGTTGCTCAAGCAATAGACCCTGTGAGAGAGCGATGGCCACAAATTTATATTTTACATTAAAAGGATGATTTGTTAATTGCTGCACCTAACACCCATGACCTTAATAATTGTTACTTGGACCTTTACAAAACCCTCACTACCTTAGGACTACAGATAGCTCCTGATAAGTTTCAAACACAGGACTCTGATACCTATTTGGGCCTTAAACTTCAAGATAATCAGATCCAAATTCTTAAAATACAACTACGTGTGGACCATCTTCACACCCTTAATAATTTTCAAAAATTACCTGGGGATATTCAATGGATAAGAACATATTTAAAATTGCCCACTTGTGTACTTTTGCCCCTTAATGATATTTTGAGAGGTGATTCCCACCCCTCCTCCTCTCAAAAGCTTACTCCCGATGCATGAGAGGCATTAAACCAAGTCACAGAAGCCATTGCCCAACAGTTTGTTACACAAATTTCTTACAACCTTCCTCTGGTTCTGGTTATTTTACACACTCCTCATACACCCACAGGAGTATTTCGGCAGCAAAATACACATTTTAAAATTAAAGGCCGCCCCTTGCTTTGGGTCCATTTACCCACCACATCCTCCAAGGATATTACTGTTTATCTTGCTCAGGTAGCTTCTACTATTATTAAAGGTCATTTGCTTTCTCGACAACATTTTGGCAAAGACCCTGATAATATTTTAATTACATATACTAAGGACCAAACCCAATGTTTACTACAGACAGTGGATGAATCAGGTATTGCCCTATCAGGCTTTTGGGAACAATTGATAACCACCTCCCCAATGACCCCCTTTTACATTTTGTCCAGTTACATCCATTTATTTTTCCCAAAATTACTCAAAAGGCTCCCATTCCTCAAGCCCTTACTGTCTTTACAGATGGTTCCAATAATGGCCATGCGGTCTTTGTTATCAATAACCAGCCTACCACCTTTGATAGTGTCTATCAGTCAGCACAGTTTTTGGATTGTTTGCCATAACACAAGTTTTTATAACATTTTTTGATAATTCTGTTAATATTTATGCAGAAAGTGCCTGCATTGCTCATTCTGTGCTCCTGCTGGAGATTTCACTCACTATTAAGGCTTCTTCCAATGTGGCCTTTCTGTTTCACCAGCTTCAGCAACTAATTCAGGCCAGACAACACCCATTTTTCTTAGGACAAATCAGGGCACACTCTGATCTTCCCGGCCCTCTAACACAAGGTAATCCCCAAGCTGATGCAGCAACTCGTTCCATCTTTCCAATTTTTGTTGGCTCCATTCAAAAGGCCACGGAGTTACACAATTTTCACCATCTAAATTCCCAGAGCCTTCGATTACTTTGTAAAATTACCAGGCAACAGGCACGAGAGATAGTAAAATCATGCCCTGGTTGCGCTGTCTCCCTCCCCATTCAACAGTTGGGAGTTAACCCCAGAGGATTACTGCTCAATCAGTTTTGGCAAATGGATGTTACTCATTTTCCTGAATTTGGAAAAACCAAATATATACACGTTTCTATAGATACCTTCAGTGGCTTTATTTTTGCATGACCACATTCTGGAGAGGGTACCAAAGATGTCCTTTCTCATCTTGTTTCAGCCTTTTCCGTAATGGGTAAACCAATACATATTAAAACGGATAATTGTCCTGCATATACCAGTGCCAAGTTTAAACAATTTTGTGCTACCTTGCAAATTTGTCATACTACTGGAATTCCATACAAACCTCAGGGCCGAGGCATTGTGGAACGTGCCCACCTTACCTTAAAGACTTGGCTAACCCTCTTTAAGGCTTCCGCCTTTATATTTACCACTCCCAGGCATCGCCTTAACCATGAATTATTTGCCCTTATTTTTCTTACTCTCGACAGTGAAGGCCATTCAGCCACAGACAGACATTGGCATCCCTCGTCCAATTCTGTTCGCCCACCTGTTATGTGGCGCAATCCCCTTACAAATAAATGGAAAGGCCCAGATCCTCTTTTCATCTGGGGACGAGGCTCAGCTTGTGTTTTGGACCAAGAGCAAGCAGCCCCAAGATGGTTACCAGAACACCTGGTTAAACAGGTTAATGACTTACCTCAACCTAGGGACGGAGGTGCTCCCCCTGAGGACAAATTTTCCTCTTTTTCAGATGCAGCCAACAATCTGTGTTTGGATTCTGCTTAAGGCACTTCTGCTGAACAGGGTTGTACACGGAGGCCTTGGCCCTCCACCTTCCAACATCATGGAGTACCTCTTTGGGCCCCCCTGCGAGTGCAAGTGAGGATCTTGAACTCAGGCTCGCACTACTTGGACCCAGATTGCTGACTGCGTGACTAAAGTGGTTTACCTCCTGGCCGAGGTTGACCATAAACTCAGAGTAGTTCATCAGCCTAAATGTGTATGTGTTAACAAGCCAAAGATTATTCCCCCTAGTACAAGTAAAGCTCTCCAAAATTGTTCTGCAACCTGTACGAATACACAGGCGATGTATGGCTCTTGTTATGTGTCACTCTTAATTTGTGTTAACAAGCAAGGAGAAAAATTTTTTGAAGCCTCCCTAACTAAACCTCATGCAGAAGGGGGGACCACTATTCATTATACCCCCTTTCTCTTTGACCGGGGAGGAGATGGCAAATACACCAAGCTACAGTCACCTGGGTGGCAAGGCAGTGTTGGTAAACCCTCCTGCTGGCCCATTAAGGCCCCTACAGGGGTCTCTTATCGTGGAGGACCCACTGATGCTGTCAAGCATCCTCAGATAATCAAACTTTTGAAACCCCTAATTCCTGAGCTCACATATCATCCCTTAATGTAGCCTAAATCCCAGCTCCAAGGTTTAGATACCAATACATTAGAAATTTTGGAAACTACCTTCTCCTTGCTTAATAATTCCAACCCCACCATTGCTGGTGATTGCTGGCTCTGCATGACAACAGGGACAATCATGCCTATGGCAGTTCCTATTAATTCTATCATAGACAATGATAATACATGCCAACCCGGATTTTTTTATAATTACAGCCTATAGGCACATTTACATTATGTCTTTTAGGCACGATGCAGAATAATACCTATGATATTGATGTTGGAGTTACTTCCTTTGGAAATTGCTCAAAAGTACAAAATTATTGCTCACCCAACCCATCTCTTTGTTACCCAATGGCACAGTTTTTATGTGTGGAGAAAACTCGGCCTTCCCCAGGCTTCCAGTGAATTGGATCAGTGGCTGTGTTCTTACCTTATTCCTCCCTGATATAACTATTGTCCCATGAGACCAACGTCTACCCATTCCTAGCCTAGACATCTTAGTCATAAGACACAGGTGGGCAATACATGCCTTACCACTCATTGCGAGCCTTGGAATAACAGCTGCTGTGGGCACAGGTACACTGGTTTAGGCACGGCTATCCACTCTTACCGTCGCCTGTCTCAACAACTTTATAAATGATGTACAAACTCTATCAGGAACCATTAAAGATTTGAAGGACCAAATAGACTCCCTAGCAGAAGTGTTTCTTCAAAACACACGAGGCTTAGATTTGCTGACAGCTAACCACGGAAGTATTCGCTTGGCCTTAGGGGAACGATGCTGCATTTATGCCAATTAATCAGGCATAGTATGCACTAAAATTAAGCAGGTTCAAGAAGATGTAAAAGAGAGACGAAGGGAACTATTTGAAAATCCACTCTGGACTGGGCTTAGTGGATTTCTACCCTACCTTCTTCCCCTAATAGGCCCTTTGTTGGGTTTACTTTAAATAGTGTCTATAGGACCCTGCATTATAAACAGGCTGGTACAATTTATTAAAGAACAGATTAATATTTTGGCCTCTAAGCCCATTCAGGTGCACTATCATCGTCTGGAGATGGAAGACCTTGCTGCTAACATTTAAAAGTATGTTCTACCCTTCTCACAGGCTTATTTCTTAAGTTTACATCCCCACAGATCTCTCTTTCTTAAATAAAACTATAAGAAATAGCTCTGACTAACAATCTTCTGCCATTGCCATAAGGGTTCATCCTCAAAGTGCCCCTTCACTTGGGGGAGGATGCACCCATGAAGTGAGGACCTTAGGCCATAATAATGGAGGGTGCAGGAAAGACTGTGGGAGGATGGATCCACGGATACCCAAACACAAGACCTCTGAGTGACACGCTTTGGTGCATGGCGGTTGGCATTCATCCCCCTCAAAGCCGTCTCCTCGAAAACATGCCATGGCCACCAAGAAATCTTCTAGTAAACATGCTCTCTCAGATCAGGAGATATTCTAAGGCCTCCTTGAGAAACAAAGCCTCTATCACCCCCTAAAACATTGGCCGGTAAGGTATGGTCAAATATTTTATATAAGAAAGGGGGGAAGGTGAGGGGCTAGAAGGAAGTTCTCCTCAAAGAATAGCCTGACACTTAAAAGAAACAGCCCTCTGGGAGACATCCTGCCTAGGAGACATCCGACAGCCATCTATCTCCCTGAGACATCCTGCGGCCATCTGTCTTTCTGAAATATCCTGAGGTTATCTCACCCTGTGAAGACATCCAGCAGCTGATCATAAGAGAGATTTCCTATCTGCAGCATATTAATACCCTGTGAAAACTGTAAAAGTTTGCAGCATGATCAGAACTACTGTTTTGCTGTCATCTCTCATTTCTCTTGTCCCTTCATTCCTCCCCAACGAGGTTTGACGCACACTTTGATGTGTCCTGCCGGCCGAGACACCTGACACTAAACCATACCCTACTAGACAATGACTACTAATCCTAATATGATGGAGAAAAATAACCCAAACAGAATAGAAATACAAGCAGTTCAGAGGAGGTATGGTGTATAGTTGGACTTGCCTTTTGCATGATATAGGGTAGGTGTAATAAATCTAGTTAATTTTTAATTGAAATAGATCTCCATGTGTTTTTAAAGTTAACAAATATGTGAATACCTGTCTCTCTTTCTCTGTAGCCTATTAAGCACATGTATTTTTATATGCACATATAGAATCCTACCTGGTATCACACATATTTTCTTTTGAGGTGTGCTGATATGGCAGATACAAATTGTGAGAAGAGATCACTCCTCCTAAACGCTGTTGGAACTGAAAATTCAAATGATGGGTGAGCCTCCTAGTAGAACAACATTATACATAAATCCATGTTCAGTAAAATAAATATTTTTTAATCTGGTTGATATATGTTTCATGATGAATTTCAATTGGCATATATATTGCTACTTTTAATTGCCTCTCTGTGTGTTTTGTGTGTGTATATCTATCTATTTATTTATCTATCTATCTATCTATCTATCTATCTATATACACACACTCTCTAAATTTTTCAAAATATGAAATATGTGTGTCTTATATACACTACCTAAATTCATTCATGTTCATGTATGTGGATTTATAATCAACTTTTCACAAGATCATTATGAGAAATATTCATCCACCTGAAATACATATTTGTTTCCTAGTACTGAAAACTAACTTCAATGAATGGTGCATACAATCCTAATATTTCTACAGTAACTGACGCAGTTTAATTCAATGCAAGGAGATTCCTATGGGACATGATGTATATTTTGAAGTTCATTTTATTCAACACTAGTAAATTGCTACTTCTTCAGTTTATGAACATCATAAAATACATATTTCATACACAGGTTCACAAATTTGTAGGCATTTGATTCACTTCAAATCATTTCCTGCTTCACAACACATGTATTTCTCCAGGTTTCTTGACTGGTCTTTTCATGAGACTTCTTTTCAAACACATTATTTTCGAATTCCATAATCATTTTGAAACAAAACTCACACACTCTTCATGATAAACCATAACCCTAATATTACCATTAGATGAATAATTGGTTGGAATGAATGATTGTATATCAATATAAGATTTCCTGTATATTTTCAGATATCAAATCAATCCATTATTTAAAGTTGGAACCAGTTATATTATTAATTCACAGTATGGTCTATCCATGCATTATCTCTATTTTCATAGACACAGGGTACATCTATTTGTAACCGCAATACTAATTTATTCATCTTCAAAATGTTGCTCCCAGAATTGGTGGTAGAAATACTCATGTCACCTGATCTACATATGCATTTTTTCACAGTAATATTCTGGACACAAAAAGCAGGGGTCACACTTATGATTTTACCAAGGCCTAAATGGAGAGTGAGCATGGATTACTAAAAACATCCATGTCCAGGTTGCCTAATGCTCTCAAATGTCAATCCTATTGGTGACTACATATTTGTTTCTTCCTAAGACTATATATTCAACCTCAATCCTGTTCAAAATTTCTAATCCTATCACTCACTTTATACTTTGCCTGATTTACATATGTCTCTATTGATATCTTCTTATCTACGTTTTATTCCAGTTCATTATTTTGACTGACTCTTCACATATGCTGACATTTACATTCACCATCTACCCAAAACTCTAATTCTAAAGAACTTTCGGTCCCACTTCTATACTCACTCTTCTTTCTAAACCTACCAACTATCTTCCTAATCATACCGACTATCCCTTTTTGACTGGATGTTCTCTTCGACATTCAATCATCCAAAGTACAAGGTTCTATGCCATTGTATCTCGATTTATCTGAGATGTCTGTGCAGAATATAATTCAAATCTATGTAACCAACTCAAGGGCGTAATGCCTTAATGGGCTTCAAATCTTACCTAGATTTCTGTTTTCAAACTTATTTCACCTGTATATTGTTGTAAATATCGCAGGTTCCCAATACCATTATTCATCTCGCAGAATGATACCTAACCCAAATCAAACCTGTTATTAACCCTAATCATACACTGTTCCCTCAATATAACTTTATAAAAGAGCAGGGACAGAGTTGGTCTTACAATACAGGAATATAGGGGATCTTCCACCTGCTGAGAACCTCAAAGGTTCATGCAAAAATTATCCCTGGATAAGATGTAGGCAGCTATGAAGGACCTAAGAGAGCAAAATCATCTTCCATGGCAAAAACCCTGGTCAGGATGAAGGGATGTGTCTGAATCTGCCTCTCTATTCTTAATGTAGAGAAGATGGACCAAATGAGACATGTGTGGAGAGCTATTCCCGGATGCCTATGGTTGATATGCAATTCTAACTTGTGAAAGTGTCACAGGAACTAGGGGCAGCCTCTATCTCATGGGACTCTTGGAAGCAACTGTTAGGACAAAGTGTTTGTCAATGCAGTGACCTCATTCAGTTCCTGAAGGAATTGACCTACCTAACTTTCTTGGTGATGGAACTCTCTGAACTTGGGATCCAGGAAGCAGGCACCCTGAGCCATTCCCAGTCCCACTCCCAGTGGGCTCACTTGTTTGGATTTACCAAGGACAGGGTCAGTCATTCTTGGTATCTACTGATTTGAGGATGGGCAAATGCCCGGAAAGCTCTGAAGATGGTCCTGTGCTTAAAAAGCAGGTAGTCGCTCACCACTGGCTTCTGACAACCTCAGAGAGTTGGCCAAAGGACCAGATCTGAGACAGGACAGGCAATTTCAGAGAAAGATAGTATGGCCCGCCGTCAGAGGACATTCCATATAGTCACAGACCTACTTGGGGGAATGAGGTGCCTTTGTGGGTGTGCGTGTGAGTTTGTGGTTTTGTCTCATGTTCTGAGAACAGGTAGAAAAAGCGGTTTGTTTGGTTTGGACTGGACTGTTTCTAGAATGTCGTTTGACAAGGTGAGTGTTTCTATGTCTGTGTATCACACTGTGTCTGTGGATGTAGACATTAAAAAAGAGAATGCATCAATGGATGTTTCCTGTCTAGTAGGCAGCTTTCCAGCATTCATCCTGCCTAATTTATGAAAAGAGTGTGGCAGGCTTATTGATGTGCAACACCTGCTATCCTCCTAAGTTTCTGTTTTCTTCCTGAATTCTGGCCCCACTAAAGAATAGGCTCATGGTATTTTGTTCAAGATACGTACCACCTAAATAATCTGTCACATGGCCATGTACTGGATAGCTGAAGAGAATAGCGAACATCTCAGAAAACTTAGATATCAGTGTGACCAGGAAAGTCTCAGTGGAGAAACCCTGCTTTGGGCCATTTGCTTACCTATTGTTCTGTTGCCCTGAATGTTAGGAAGGTCTTTGCCTCAGGCCACCCCTTTCTGAAGTCTGAATAAAAATGTTTTTAAATGGAAATGAATGAGCATCACCTGTGGCTCTTTGCTTAATTGCTTTGGAAAGAGATGTGTCTGAATCAGCCTCTTGGCCCTTTGTGAGGCTGTGGCTTAGATTCTCAGCACCTGATTGATCTAAATAAAGATCCCATGTATGCATCCAAAACCAAAATGGCAAAAAGTGCAGTCATTGTGGGTGAAGTCTCTTGCCTTCCTCTGTTAGGTTCCTGAATTCCATCAAATGAGAATAGGGATCCTTTGGGTCAAATGAGTTCTTAAAAGCCCAGCAGAAGTGCTTGGGTTTTCTCATGACTCCAAATTACATGAAGAATCTATACCTGACCGTCAGTAGGCCTCAAATTGGAGAAGCAGATCAGTATTAATGGCAGGCCAATTTGATCACTCCTGGTTCACACGAAGGGTGTCAAGGCCACCGTGACTTTAGCCAAATGAGTGGCAAGGGAGCTTATTTTCGACACTTTCCTGAGATGCACAACTCATGGAAAACACCAGCCAGAGTTTATGATGAGTGCCTATATGGACGAAGATGAGGGATACGTGGGAGTGTTTTGGTTTTAATTGTGGTCATTTGTGTGGCAGTTAGAAGTGATGATTTGGTCCACCTGGTCTTGAACTCTGGTGTGATTCCTCTTAGAGACTGAACTCTGGAACTGAACTCAGAGAAGTATTGCCATGAATTGTGTTTGATCTTAGGAGGCCACACATAAGAGTTGCCCTTGCAAACTTTTCTAGGGCCAGAGTGGCTTTCCACAGAGCACTGGGAATATCAGCCAGGATATCACATGATTTAATTCTGAAAAACTTGGCATCTGTACTTGAGAGGCAAAACACACATGGACCTCACCTTGTAGACCTCAAAGCCCCTGCCTTCATGTGACATTTTGGCCACTCATTGGGAAGCCTTGCCTGTGATACCTCTCCAGAGCTTTCTTTGAAATGAACTTTCTCACATTTAATGGTTCCAGAATCAATTGAAACCCACAGTGCCTCCAACTACATCCTTGAAAAATGGCTAGATAAATACCATGAAATTTTTGAAATTCCCATGAACAGGTGGCACTGGAGAACATTTGGATGTCCTGTTGCTGATCATGAGTGTACCAGACAGTGCCTTGATAGACTGGGTTTCATGATATGGTGTAGAACAGAGATGCCAGAAAGTTGGAGCCTGCTGACTAGTGGGCCTAGAGCAGTGGTGTGCAGGTGTGTGATAAAACATCTCTGGTGGGGCCATGGGGATCTGCCATTGGATTCCAAATGGCTTGTGACTGACATGGTGCAGCCAGCAGACCCTTATATGTAAAGGCATCTTGTTATATGCAGAGGTTTCAGGGCAATATTCAGAATCCGGTTGCTATGCTCAAGGGGGCAAGCTATGTGAGATTGAAGCCTGGTGGGTGCTTTCTTCTGCAGACTCTGTCCCACCACACATGACAGACCTCCCTACAGCACTGTGTCCTTGTTGATTCCTTGTATTTCGTGAAGCACATACCAAACATCCAGTGCAGCAGCAATAAACACCACAAACATTGGAGGAATTCCAAATGGCTTCACAGTCCACAGAGTGGAGACCACTTAGCCCCCTGTTGCCACAATTGAACTCCAAAGAGAGAATTCAGCACTCTTGCCTCATATTCATTGGAAAATCAGAAACCATGTCCTCTAGGTGACACATAGATGCAGACCCATCTTTGATGGACTCACTAGAAAGGAAGCTAAAGCTCCGTACAACAAAATATATTTCAAGTGCCCAACCACAGAAGCAGTTTCTCAAGAAGTCTTTAGGCCAGCAGAGCTCCACGTTTGTGGAGTGTTTACACTATCCCTTACTTTTGGAAACTCCTCTACCACCTCCAAAGTTGTAAACTCATGAGAATTTTCCATTCCACTTATGTATTCACAGATTTTCTAACTCTTTTCCTCTAATTGTGTCTTACTTGGGGCGAAGGTATTGTCAAGGCATTGTTCTGGATGAAAGTGGGAAGATTTTTGTGTAGCACATATTTGCATACACTTTGGATTCATTTTCCAAATTTCCATTTGAAATACTGAATCCCTGACACTAACCTATACCCTACTAGACTCTCACTACTAATCCTAATATGATGGAGAAAAATAACCCAAACAGAATAGAAATACAAGCAGTTCAGAGGAGGCCTGGTGTATTTTTGGACCTGCTTTTTGCATTATATAGGTCAGGAGTTATAAATGTAGTCAACTTTTTGTTGAAATAGTTCTCCATGTGATTTTAAATTTAACAAATATGTGAATTCCTGTCTCCCTTTCTCTGTAGCCTATTCAGCACATGTATTTTTATAAGCACATATAGAATCCTAACTGGTATCACATGTACATTTTTGTGAGGTATCTGACTTGGAAGATACAAATTGTGAGAATAGATCACTCCTCATAAACACTGTTGGAACTGAAAATTCAACTTATGGGTGAGCTTCCTGGTTGAACACATTATATATAAATCTATGTTCAGTAAAATGAATATTTTTGGATCTGTGGAGCATATATATTTCACAATGAATTTTGATTGTCATATATATTTCTACTATTTAATTTCTCTATGTGGGTTTTGTGTGTGTATATATATATATATATATATATATATATATATATATATATATATATTCTCCAAAATTTTCAAAATATGAAATATTTGCATCTTATTATGCACTGCCTAAATTCATTCATGTTCATCTATGTGGATTTCTAATCAACTTTTCACAAGATTATTCTCAGAAATATTCATCCACCTGAAATACATATTTGTTTCCTAGTACTGAAAACTAAATTCAGTGAATGGTGCACAGAAATCCTAATATTTCTACAGTAACTTACCCATCTTAAAATCAATGCAAGTAGATTCCTATGGGACATGATGTGTATTTTGACGTTCATTTATATTCATCACTGGTACATTACTATTTCTTCAGTTTATTCACATCATGGGATATATATTTCACACACTTGTTAGCAAATTAATAGGCATTTGTTTCACTTTCAATCACTTCCTGTTTCAGAACACATGTATTTCTCCATGTTTCTTGACTGGACTTTTTATGAGACTTCTTTCCAAACACATTATTTTCGGTTTCCATAATCACTTTTGAAGCAAAACTCACACTTTCTTCATAAAAAACATAAACCTATTATTACCATTAGATGTATAACTGGTTGTAATGAATGATTTTATATCAATATAAGAATTCTTATATATTTTCAGATATCCATTCAATCCATTATTTAATGTGGCACCAGTTATATTATTTATTCACCATATGGTCTCTTCATGCATTATCTCTATATTCATAGAAACAGAATACACCTCTTTTTTTTCCCCCAATTCTAATTCATACGTCTTCAAAATGTTGCTCCCAGAAATGGTGGAAGAATTACTCGTGTCACCTGATCTACATATACATTTTATCACAGTAATATTCTGGAGACTAAACACAAAGATGACACTTATGATGTACCAAAGTCTAAATGGAAAGTGAACATGGATTACTGAAAACATCGATGTCCAGGTTTCCTAATGCTCTCAAATTTCAATTCTACTGGTGACTACATATTTTTTTCTTCCTAAGATTATATATTCAAACTCAACCCTGTTAAAAATGTCTAATCTTGTGACTCACTTTATACTTTGCCTGATTTCCTAAAGTCTTTATTGATATCAGCTTTCCTACATATTTTGCCCAGTTCATCATCGTGACTGACACTTCACATATGCTGACATTTACATTTACTCTCTAACCGAAACCCTATTGCTAAAGAATTTTGTTCCAAATCCTATACTCACTCTTCTTCCTAAAACTAATGACTATCTCCTGATCCTACCGACTCTTCCTTTTTGACTGCATGTTCTCTTCTATATTCAATCATCCATGGTACATGGTTCTATGCCATTGTATATCGATTTATCTGAGACATCTGTTCAGAACGTAAATCAAGTGCCCAATGCCCTTCTGGGCTTCAAATCTTACCAAGATTTCTGTTTTCATACTTATATATCCCCTATATATTCTTGTAAATATCGCAGGTTCCCAATACCATTATTCAACCCTCAGAATGATTCCTAACCAAAATTGAACCTGTTATTAACCCTAATCATACACTGTTCCCTCAATCTAACTTTTTAGAAGAGCAGGGATGGAGTTGGTATTTCAATACAGGAATGTAGGTGATCTTCCACCAGTTGAGAACCTCGAATGTCCATACAGAAATGATCCCTGGATAAGTTGTAGGCAGCTGTGAAAGACCTGAGAGAGCAAACGTCATCTTACATGGCAAACAACCTGGTTAGGATGAAGGGATATGTCTGAATCAGCCTCTCTTTTCTTAATGTAGAGAAGATGGACCAAACCAGGCCTGTGTGGAGAGCTGTCACTGGGTGCCTATGGTTGACATACCATTCAAACTTGTGAAAGTGTCAGAGGAAGCAGAGCCAGCCTCCATCTCATGGGACTTTTGGAATAAAATGTTAGGTCAAAGTGGTTGCCAAGGCGGTGAACTCATTCAGTTCCTAAAGGAAGTGACTAAAGTCAATTCCTTGGTGATGGAACTCTCTGAACTTGGTATCTAGGAAGCCAGGAACCCAGAGCCAGTCCCAGTCCCAGTCCCAGTGTTCTCAATTGTTTGGATTTTCCAAAGACAGAGTCATTCTTTCTTGATTCCTACTGATGTGAGAAAGGCCAAATACCAGGAGAGCTCTGAAGAGGGGCCTTTCCTGAGCAAGTAGGTAGGAGCTCACCTCTGGCTACTGACAACTTCACAGAGTTGGCCAAGGAGACCTAATCTGATACAGGACAGGCCATTTCAGGGGAACACAGTGTGGTCCACCAGTCAGAGAACACTTCGGATAGTCACAGACCCATTTTGGGGAAGGAGGTGCCTTTGTGGGTGTGGGTGTGGGTTTTTGGTTTGTCTCATGTTCTGAGAATATGTAGGAAAGGTGGTTTGTTTGGTTTGGAGTGAACTGTTTTTAATAAGTCATTTCACAAGGTGAGTGTTTCTATGTCTGTGTATCCCAATGTGTCCGTGGTTGTAGACTTTAGAAAAGAGAATGATTCAATGGATGTATCCTGTCTAGTAGAAAGCTTCCCAGCATTCATCCTGCACAATTTATGAATGGACTGTGGCTTGCCTTATCAATGGGCAACACCTGCTAATTTCCTAAGTTGCCGTTTTCTTCCTGAATTCTGGCCACTCTCCAGAAGAGGCTCATGGTTTTGTGTCCAAGATATGTACCACCTCCAAGCTCTGTGACATGGCCATGTAATGGATAGCTGAAGGGAATGGCAAACATCACAGAAAACTCAGATATCAGTTTGAAATGTAAAGTCTCAGTGGAGAAATCCTACTTTGGGCCTTTTCCTTAACTGTTGTTCTGTTTCCCTGAATGTCAGGATGTTCTTTGCCTCAGGACACCCGTTTGTGAAACCTGAAGAAAACAGTTTTCAAATGGAAATGAATGGGCATCACCTGTGGCTCTTTGCTTAATTGCTTTGGAAAGGGTTGTGTCTGAATCAGTGTCTTAGCCCTGTGTGAGGCTGTTGATAATATTCTCAGCACCTGATGGATCTAAAGAAAGATCCCATGTGTGCATCCAAAACCAAAATGGCCAAAAGAGCAGTCATTGCGGATGAAGTCTTTCGCCTTCCTCTGTAAGGTTCCTGACCTCTATAAAGTGAGAAAAGGGAAGATACACCAAGCCAGTTGATAGCTCCTTTTGGAAAAATTGTACCACCAATGACAGCATAAGCATAAATACCCCAACACTACCACAAGTCGCTGCACCAACAGATAGTTCAAAATGCACACAAGTGATACATAGTCCAGGCAAGTTCTGCAAACAGTTCAGTGATGGCTATTGCACAATCTGTAGATTGGTTTTATCTTTGTCTTCACCGACACTGGGATGAAGATAGGAATTCTGGCAATAATGGCTAAAAAAAATTATGTATCATTCTAAAAGGTACTAAAAAAAACATTTTCTTAACAATTTACATTATCTTGAAGAGAATTATTCAATATAATGAAAAGGAAAGGTGAAAGTAAACATACAGTTCTGTTAACGTCCTTTTTTGTTCACATATTAAAACAGTCCTCAACAGATGTTTACCCAAATTAAATTAAAACATTTAAAACACGTGAATAAAAAAAAAATATTTGGATCCATTTTTTCATGAGCGCACATCATATATGATGTATGGACATATGTACATTCAAACATATGACACAAAACACAAGTGTGCAAACATAATATAATACATACAACACATTACATAATAGTAAAGGCCTTATAACTTTTTACAGGTGAAATCACCATTGGAATGTTTAAAAAATTATAGTCAAAAAATAGAAATGATCAGCAAAACAGTAACCTAGGTCTGCATTAGCTCAAAAACACAAAATAGAACTTCATGTTGTGGGAAAGGGCAATAATAAAATTGATATTGAAAAAAGCATCCTGGTTCTGTCGCAGATGTAAGGATAGCCAGACTGGAGTTTTGGATACCAGCTGTTATGGATTTGAGCCAAATCATCTTCTTTTTGGTCTATACAAATCAGTTTAGTTAATCTCTCTGGAATCCAAATCGGTGCTGTTCTTCCTGTGGAAACACACAAACAGACCCTCGACTCCAGACTATCACTTGGTCAGGACTTTAGTTAATCTCTCCGGAATCCAAATCGGCTGCTGTTCTTCCTGTGGAAACACACAAACAGACCCTGGACTCCACACAATTACTGGGTCAGGACCTTTCCATTGTCCTGTTAGAATAGCCTTCCAAAGTACCTTGAGCTTATGCACATTTTTTGGACACATATGCCTTTCTGCAGCACTAAGTCCTCATGAATCCAAATGTAAAAAGTTTAGAGTAAAATTGGTTATTTTAAGTTTATCTTTGGGAAATATATACCCCTTCCCAATTCCGTCTTTTTGCTTTAATAAGTACATTTTAATAGTTTGATGTGCTCTTTCAACTATGCCTTTTCCCTGTGGATTGTATGGGATTCCTGTTATATGAGTTATGCCAAATGATGAGCAAAATTGTTTAAAAGAGGTAGAAGAATAACCAGGGGCATTATCTGTTTTTAACTGTTTTGGAACGCCCACAGTGGCAAAATTTTTTAAGCAATGAGCTATAACATCTTTAGTTTTTTCTCCGGCATGAAGGGAGCCCATCAAAAATCCAGAAGAAGTGTCAACTGTAACATGCAAATATTTTAATTTTCCAAATTCTGGCAAGTGTGTGACGTCCATCTGCCAAATATGGTTAGGTATCAATCCTCTCGGATTGACTTCAGGATTAACTTGTGGTAAAATGGTCACACAATTTTGACATTGTTTTATTATTTGTCTAGCTTGTTCCTTAGTTATTTCAAAACGCTTTTGTAAAGTATTAGCATTGACATGGAACTTTTTTGAAAATTTGTAGCTTCTTTTAGTGTAGAGAAAATATGAATATATGTCATGTGTAGTTTTATCTGCTAAATCATTGCCCAAACTAAAGGCTCCAGGCAATCCTGTATGTGCCCAGATACGTCTTATAAAGAATGGATCTTTTCTGTCCCAGATTAGACTTTGTATATTGGAAAGCAAAGAGAAAACAGTACTGAAGGGGAAATCCTACCAGCACCTTCAAGGGATACTATAGCATTAAATATATACTGACTATTGGAAAATAAATTAATTACAGAATAGAAAGGTGTTAGTAACAGTCTCCTTTAGAGGTGGCACTGTTGGTTGGACACTTACACCCTCTGATGATAGAAGGTTGTTAGTAGCAGCGTCCTTTTGTAACTTTTCCCCTGATGGCTTTTTCTGCTCTAAGCTTTGTTCCTCTATCTTTGTCTGAACTGAAGGCTTTGGACTAAGCAAAACAGATATGAAAGACCACAATGGCAATGTGCCAACTGGCAGAGTCCCTGGACTGTTCTTTTCTATTCTTTTTAAATCTTCACCATGATGGTTCCATTGTGGTAAATTTAATAACTCTTACTTTAAAAGCCATGGGCTACATTTTTATATTGTATCAACGTATGCCCTGACTGTCCCTGATTTTAGTGAGATGCCTCCTTCCTGTAACAATTTCCTTAACACTATTTCAGTTTGTTTTTTACTAATTTCTGATCCCGTATTTCTACTTTAATGAAACCCAACAAGATAACGCAAAAAAGAAAAAAAAAAAAAAAAAACGAGACAGAATGAAATAAAAAGTGAACAACAAAAAGTCATTATGGCCTTTCTATCCTCCTGACATGTGCATCCGACCTTTATCCCAATCTGTTCCTCAGACATAAATAGTTTTTCCTCAGATTTGAGTGGTTTTTCTTTCGTTTAACTCATCTCCAGGGACAGGCAACTTAAAATAAACGTGAAGCAAAACAAAAGAGGAATCCTAAAATGGCTACCCATCCTCTCGCCCTGCTCTCAGGGTCGAGCAGTTTACCTTATCACTTACCCTCAGTCAATCCCCGTTCGAGCCACCAAATGCTGCAGTCTGGCTAGGCACGATTCAGCAGCCACTTGTCAAAAGAAACAAACTTTATTTTTAGAACCACACACGCCAAACAAAACAGCTCATCAGGAAAAACTCCCAGAGGCTAACTGCCACAACTGGCTTCCTTGTAAAGTCTCTCTCACACCCACAAACCTCTCCACCTCCCACAAACCTCCTGCGCTTGCGGTCGATTTGCTGGGTCATCGTGGGTGGAGCCAAAAAAGTCCCCCAATGAGCAGCTCCATGGTCTGAAAGGGCAGGGAAACAGCCCAATGAGCATCACCACAGAGTAGCCAATCAGCTAGATGTTGCTGGGGCCTCTGTGAGCCAATAACCAGCAGGCAGCTGGAATTTTTCTGGCAGTTGGAAGCTTGCTAGGGCACCTTCAGCTGTGGCTCTCAACAAATTCCTGTCTCCATTCTCTGTAGCCTATTCAGCACATGTTTTTTTATATGCACATATAGAATCCTACCTGTTATAACACGTACATTTTTGTTAGGTGGCAGATACAAATTGTGAGAAGAGACTACTCCTCCTAAACGCTGTTGGAACTGAAAATTCAACCTATTGGTCAGCTTCGTAGTTGAACAACATTATGCATAAGTCCATGTTTAGAGAAATGAATATTTTTGAATCTGTGGATGATATATATTTCATGGTGAATTTCCATTGCAATATATATTGCTATTTTTAATGTCTCTCTGTGTGTGTGTTTGTGTATATGTGTGTATATATATATATATATATATATATATATATATATATATATATATATATTCTCAAGATTTTTCAAAATATGAAAAATGTTTCTTATTATACACTCTCTAAATTCATTCATATTCATATATTTGGATTTATAATCAACTTTTCACCAGATTATTCTCAGAAATATTCATCCACCTGACATATATATTTGTTTCCTAGTACTGAAAACTAACTTCAGTGAATGGTGCATACAAATCCTAATATTTCTACAGTAACTGACCCAGTTTAACATCAATTCAAGTAGATTCCTATGGGACATGATGTGTAGTTTGACGTTCATTTTTATTCAACACTGGTCCATTAGTATTTCTTCAGTTTATGCACATCATAGGATATATATACATTTCATCCACTAGTTAGCAAATTTTTAAGCATTTGTTTGACTTTCAATCACTTCCTGCTTCAGAACACATGTATTCCTCCATATTTCTTGGCTTGACTTTTCATGAGACTTCTTTCCACACACATTATTTTTGATTTCCATAATCACTTTTTTAGCAAAACTCACACAGCTTCATGATAAACCATAACCCTAATATTACCATTAGTTGTATAACTGGTTGAAATAAATGATTGTATATCAATATAAAATTTCACATAAGTTTTCAGATATCAATTTAAGCCATTATTTAAAGTGGAACCAGTTATATTATTTATTCACAGTAATGTCTATTCATGCATTATCTCTATATTCATAGACTCAAGGTAAACTTCTTTGATTCCCCAATATGAATTATACGTCTTCAAAGTATTGCTCCCAGAAATGATGGAAGAAATACTCATGTCACCTGATCTATATACATTTAATTACAGTAATATTTGGACACAAAATGCAAATGTCAGGCTTATGATTGTACCAAAGCCTAAATGGAAAGTGAACATGGATTACTTAAAACATCCATGTCCAGGTTTCCTAATGCTCTCAAATGTCAATCCTATTGGTGACTACATATTTGTTTCTTCCTAAGATTATGTGTTCAACCTCAACCCTCTTGAAAATGTCTAATCCTATGACTCACTTTATACTTTGCTTGATTTCGTAATGTCTCTATTGATATCTGCTTTCCTACATATTTTCCCCAGTTCATCATTGTGACTGACTCTTCTCTTGTGCTAACATTTAACTTCACTCTCTAACTGAAACCCTATTGCTAAAGAACTTTTGTTCCAAATCCTATACTCACTCGTCTTCCTAAGCCTACCCACTATCTTCCTAATCCTACCGACTATCCCTTTTTGACAGGATGTTCTCTTCTACATTCAATCATCCAATAATATTCCGGCAAGCGTAAGAGGAAGAGACCACCAAAAGACTGTACTATGCAACAGCTAAGGGTTTATTGGCGGTCCAGCATACTGGGGCTCAAAGCTCCCTTGAATAGATCAGAGAGCCCTGAGAACAGCTTAAGCTGATCTTTTATACTTTCCTTGGAGGCTGCAGGGAGAGAAGTTTATTGATGGGTCAGGGCGAGTGGTCGGTCTGCAAGCAACCGGGTGAGGGAGTACATTCTGCAATTTGGCAATTGGGGACAGCACATTCTGGGAACAAGATTAGAAAACAGTTGTCAATATTTCAACAGTGTTTTTCTAAGCATACAGAAAAACAGGAAGTGACAAGTACCTATTTTATTAACCTTTCATTCCCCACTTCTTCTTCTGGATCCTTTTAATCATAAAAGTGATCATAGGGAGGTTTAAATTCTATGTCTGCTAGTGGGGTATTGCCATATGTTTAACTTGACCAATTTGAGCTTGGAGAAAAGAAATTACACGGTTGAGCAAACAGGGTTTTATAGTGAGCAATAATATAAGGATTCTTGGATTGGCCAGGGTTGATAAAAGCATAGTTGACCAGGGAGACTGAGTGAACAAAGACTCAAACCACCCTTTTGGGCCTCTCTCTCTCTCGTTGATGCTCTTCAAGGCGTCTTTTTAATTTACTCATAGATTTTTTTTTTTTTTACAACTCCCGTATGGTCGGCATAAAAGCAACATTCTTCCCTCAATGCAGCACAAAGGCCCTCTTCTCTCATGAAGAGGAGATCCAACCCTCGACTGTTCTCTAAAACAACTTCAGGTAGAGAGGTAAAAGATTCCTGCAAAGCTGTGATGGAGGTTTCTAATATCTTTATTTATTGGTCTATTGCTGCTTCTAATTGGGTCACTTGTTGTGTCCCATGGACCAGGACAGTTGTTCCTGTACCCACCACTGCAGAAACCCCTATTCCTAATATATGGCTAAAGTGAGGATATATGTTTTCAGCTTAACCGGGTTGTATGCCCCCCTATATGATCTTTAAATGAACCTGCGTCATGACAGTGCACTCTGTGAAACAACTTCAATTAATCACATCGGTTAACCATTTCATGAAAACATAAACAATGTTTAAGTATATAGAATTATACTGTTGTAGGGAAGGACAAGGCAAGGCACCTAAGATAGCATGGAAGACAGGGAAACAGTCCTATTTGGTTGCAAATGGATTCAGAGGGCATTGCTTCTTTTGTAATCAATTAATCCCCTGAACCCCAAATTTAGATAGTTTCAGAATTTTGTACCCAACATATAAGGGAAGGGGCTCAGAAGTTCACAGTCTGCAGAAGATCACAAAAAGCAGTTTTTGTTTCTTTTTTTTCCTCTGTTCTGGGCAAGTTAACTTATCAAGGACACCTGGGAGAGGAAGAGATTTTTCTTCCCTTTCTTTTTTCCCCCTGCCAGCTGTTACAATGGAGCCCAATTTTAACTTCTTTATTGTAGAAATGTAGCCATTTCTGTGAAGCCCCACCTCAAGGCCAGAGGCCTTTTTCTCATATTTTGTGAAAAACTAGTAAGGGGGTGTCTAGCTGAGAAGTGCTGAGTTTTTTAGGCAGTGGTCAAGTAGAACAGGGCAACACGAATAAAGAAAATTTATCTACATTGAACTCTTTTATAGGGACTCTTTTGCTGAAAGTTTTAAAGTCAGCCATGGTGAAGACTTCTGGAGAAGGTCAGTTAAGACTTTTCGGTGGGCCTGGTACAGCGGGGGAAGACGGGGAAGGTGGGGCTGAGAGCACCTCCGAGGATCTGAGAATGAGGAAGGAGAGATGTAAAAGAATAATGGGAAACGGGTTTGGGATTTTCCAGGCAACAAAAACGTGAGCAGTAGAACAGGTAGAGTAGAGGGGAAGACGGGAGTGAGTATCCCAAAATCCTGTGAGGGACTTTCAAAAACTTAGAAACCTGTTTTCAGTATTGACAAAGCAACATTAAAGGCCATTTTTATTACATCTTGGATAAGGGTCTGAGGGCTCTCCTCAGCTGGTTTGAGCTTTTGGTTAGCTGGTAAGAGGACCTGGTGGGACCCGGTGTGGCACT